>NC_132846.1:75133145-75435020 GCF_048164855.1 Canis lupus baileyi | reverse complement strand
CACACACACACACACACGCACACAATCACAAGAGTATAACCATTCATCACCTTCACCTTCATGTCTGATGAGAGCCAGGCAGGCCTCTCATCAGGTCATAAATGCCTGGATGGTGCCAGGGAAGGACACTGGCTCCGGGTGTGTGTTGTGGGTCAGTGGTGGGATGGGGTCCTGCTCCAGGAGGGGCTTGTGTGGTGTTAGTGTCCCAACTGCATCAAAAGAGGGAACTCCTGGGTTACAGTTTGATTTCTTATCCTTTGGGTGCAGGAGAAGAATGAGCAAGGAATGTCAGGGAGGTAACAGGCAGTAAAGACTGCACATGGTGTGAGGAATCATTTCACTAAACAAGCATCAAACTGGAAGGAAAAAAAGAGAAATATGGTCATTCTCAGTAGACAGATGTCTGAATTATAGGAAAAGGAGATGAATAATATATGGAAGCAGCACAAAACTTTAAATAATAGTACAAATAGGCCAAGATACTTCTCAGGTCTCAGATGGAAGGTGTCCTCTCCCCAAGGTCACAATCTGGTTCTAAAGGTCATGCATACACCATGTGCTCAGACACCAGAAGCTTCTACTGGATCAATGAGGAACTTCAGTGTGATGAGTTGGATTGAAGAACCTTCCACCTGCAGGGAATAACTCATGGATCCTTCTGGTGCTGACGTCTGATCACTGTGTGTGACCTTTACCATGCCCATGTTGGAACCGAACGTCCATGAGATTGGGAAGGAGGTGGAGGCTTAGGGGAACACTTAGGAAGGAGGTGCAGCCTCATGATAGGATCAGGGCCCTTATAAACCAGGACTGGGAAAGTTCCCTGCACCCTGGCCCCATGTGAGGTGATGGGGAAAGGATGGGGTAGGACGTGGGTGCTCTCCAGAGACCACATCTGCCTGCACTTGGACCTCAGACTTCCCAGATTCCAGATCTGTGAGAATGAGTGTCTGTTGTTTGATCGTCCCAGTCCATGTATGATGTTCCAGGAACTTTTGCCATTTTTTTTCGTTGAAATTGAATTTACCAATATTTACTACACACTCAGTGCTCATCATATCACATCCCCTCCTTAACTCCCATCACCCAGTTCCCCATCCCACACCCCCTCTCTTCCAGCGACGCTGAGGTTTTTTTCCTCCAGAGTTACGTGTCTCCCATGATTTGTCTTCCTCTGTAATATTACCAGACTTAAGTTTCACTCCTTCCCTTATGGTCTCTTTCAATATTTCCTATACTCCACATATGGGTGAGACCATATCATTGCCTTTCTGTGATTAATTTCTCTCACTATAATAGCTCCTGTTCCATCCATGTTGAAGGAAATGCTATTTCATGTTATTCATCATTTCTGACAGGTGTGTAATATCCCATTGTATATATAAAACACATATTTGTATATTTTTATTGGAGTTCGATTTGCCTACATATGACAGCCAGTACTCATTCCGTCAATTGCCCCCCTCAGCTCCTGTCATACAGGTACCCCAACCCACCAACCAACTCCCCTTCCACTACTCCTTCCTTTTTTTCCCCCATAGGTAGGAGTTTCTCATGCACTGTTACTGTGTCTGATAATTCCCACTCATTCTATCTTCTTTCCCCTTTGTTCCCTTGCACTATTTTTATGTACTTTGTATGTGTGAAACCATATAATGTTTGTCCTTCTCTGAATCACTTACTTCACTCAGCATAATCCCTTCCAGTTCCATCCACATTGAAGCAAATGGTGGTTTTTCGTCATTTCTAATGGCTGAGTAATGTCCCATTGTATATATAAACCACATCTTCTCTAAACATTCATCTGTCGATGGACACTGAGGCTCATTCCACATCTTCTTTATCACTCTTCTGTAGAAGGGAATCATGATTCCTCCCACAGTTTGGCTATTCTGGACATTGATGCTGTGAACATTGGGATGCAGGGGTCCCTTAATTACATTAACTTTGCATCTTTGGGGTAAATACCATGTAATTCAATGGCTGTGTCCTAGGGTAGCTCTATTCTCACTTTTTCAGGACATTCCATTCTGTTTTCTGGAGTGGCTGAATAAGCCTGCATTCCCACCAAAAGAAGAGAAAGTTCCACTTTCTCAATATCCTCCCTTATATTTATTGCTTCCTGCCTTGTTACTTTATCCATTCTGAGTTGTATAAGTCGGACCTTAGTGTCGTTTTCATTTGTATTTCCCTGATGTCAAGTCAAGTGTTCCTGCTGGATTTCCCATGGGTGGGGCAGGAAGAGAAGATGCGGTGTTGGAGATCAAGGAGCAAGCAGGTAACACTCAAGAATACTGTGTGATGACAAATTCGACTTAACAATTATGAGGGAACAAAAGTGAAGGAGGACCTTCCACCTGCAGGAAATAACTCATGGATCTTTCGGGTGCTGATATAGCTAACTGTGTGTCATCATCTCTACCATCCTCAGGTTGAAACCTCACGTCTATGTGATGGAAGAAGGAGTTGGGACCTTAGGGGAACAATGAGGTCAGGAGATGGAGCCTCATGATGCGATCAGGAACCTGATCAGGAACCATCAGTACATGGAAAGCTCAATGCCCCCTGGCCCCATTTGAAATGGGGAGAAAGGACATGCTAGTACATGGGCGCTCCAGACACCACATCTGCCTGCACCTGGACCTTAGACTTCCCAGACTCCAGAGCTGTGAGAATGAGCGTCTGTTGTTTAGTCCACTGCATCTGGGAATGTGGTGACATCACCCAGAAACACTTAAACAGGGTCTCACCTCTTATTTGTCCTATACTAGTCTGTTATCTAGTCATTTGCAAATATTTTCTCCCAATCTGTAGGTTGTCTTTGAGTTTTGTTGACGGTATCTTTTGCTGTGCAAAAGCTTCTTATCTTGATGAAGTCCCAATAGTTTATTTTTGCTTTTGTTTCTCTTGCCTTCATGGATGAATCTTGCAAGAAGTTACTGTGGCCAAGTTCAAAAAGGGTGTTGCCTGTGTTCTCTAAGATTTTGATGGTATCTTGTCTCACATTTTGACCTTTCATCAATTTTTTGTTTGTCTTGTGTTTTGTGTAAGAGAATGAACTAGTTTCATTCTTCTGTACATGGCTGTCCAATTTTCCAAGCACCGTTTATTGAAGAGACTCTTGTTTTTTCCAGTGGATAGTCTTTCCTGCTTTGTAGAATATTAGTTGACCATAGAGTTCAGTGTCCACTTCTGGTTCTCCATTCTGTGCAATTGATCAATGTGTCTGTTTTTGTGCCACTACCAGAATGTATTGATGATCACAGCTTTGTAGTAGAACTTGGAATCCAGCATTCTGATGCCCCAGTTCTGGTTTTCCTTTCAGTATTACCATGGCTATTTGGAGGTTTTTCTGATTCCACACAAACCTTAAGTTGATTTGTTCCAACCCTCTGAAGAAAGTCTGAGGTATTTTATAGGAATTGCATTGAACGAGTAAATTGCCCTGGGTAGCTTTGACATTTTCACAAAATTAATTCTTCCAATCCATGAGCATGGAATATTCATCAATATTCTTGTTTCTTCCTCAATTTCTTTCAGAAGTGTTCCATAGTTTTTAGGGTATAGAAACTGTACCTCTTTGGTTAGGGTTAATCCTGGGTATCTTATGCTTTTGGGTGCAATTTAAGATTTTTTTTTCATGCCTTAATATTTCTTTCTTTAATCTCATTGCTAGTGTACAGTAATGGAAGTGATTTCTGGGCATTTATTTTGTATCCTGCCACACTGCCGAATTGCTGTATGAGTTCAATCAACCTTGGGGTGGAGTCTTTTGAGTTTTCTAGATACAGTGTCATGTAATCTGCGAAGACAGAGGTTTTGACTTCTATTTTTTTTCTTTTTTGGTTTCGACTTCTTGTTTGCCAATATGAATGCCTTTTGTTTCTTTTTGTTGCCTTATTGCTGAGGCTAGGACTTCTAGTACTATGTTGAATTGCAGTGGTGAGAGTGTTTATCCCTGTCTTGTTTCTGATCTTAGGGGAAAGGCTCCCAGTGTTTCCCCATTGAGAATGATATTTGCTGTGGGCTTTTCTTAGATGGCTTTCAAGATGCTGAAGTATGTTCCCCTTATCCCTACGCACTGAAGAGTTTTGATCAGGAATGGATCCTCTATTTTGTCAAATGATTTCTCTGTTTGTATTGAGAAGATCCTATGGTTCTTGTCTTTTGTCTCTTGTTGATATGATCTATCATATTGATTGCTTTACGAATGTTGAACCAGCCTTGCATCCCAGGTATAAATCCCATTGGTCATGGTGAATTATTTTGTTAATATATTGTTGTGTCCTATTGGGCAGTGTCTTGTTGAGAATTTTTGCTTCTGCGTTCATCAGGGTTATTGGTCTATAATTCGGTGGATTTTGGTGAAGTCTTTGTCTAGTTTTGGATTTAAGGTGATTCTGGCCTCATTAAAAGAGTTTGGAAGTATTCTGTCCCTTTCTATCTTCCAGAACAGCTTTAGTAAATACGTATGGCTTCTTCTTTAAATGTTTGATAGACTTCCCTGGGAAGCCATCTGAACCTGGATTTTTGTGTCTTGGGAGATTTTAGATGACTGCTTCAATTTCCTCCTTGGTTATTTGCCAGTTCGGGTTTTCTATTTCTTCGCATTCCAGTTTTGCTTATTTGTGGTTTTCCAGAAAAGCATCCATTTCTTCTGGATTGCCTAATTTATTGGCATAGAAGTGGTCCTAATATGTTTTTAAAATATTACTCAGCTATTAGAAATGACAAATACCCACCATTTGCTTCAACGTGGATGGAACTGGAGGGTATTATGCTGAGTGAAGTAGTAAGTCAGTCGGAGAAGGACAAACATTATATGTTCTCATTCATTTGGGGAATATAAATAATAGTGAAAGGGAATATAAGGGAAGGGAGAAGAAATGTGTGGGAAATATCAGAAAGGGAGACAGAACGTAAAGACTGCTAACTCTGGGAAACGAACTAGGGGTGGTAGAAGGGGAGGAGGGCGGGGGGTGGGAGTGAATGGGTGACGGGCACTGGGTGTTATTCTGTATGTTAGTAAATTGAACACCAATAAAAAATAAATTAAAAAAATAAAATCGTTTGTATTTCCTTCCTATTGTTTGTGAGCTATTGGGACATCATCAAGATAAAAAGCTATGCACAGCATAATAGTCAACAAAACTCAAAGCCAACTTAAAGAATGGGAGAAGATATTTGTCAATGACCTATCAGGTGAAGGGCTAATATACAATATCTTTTAAAAAAGTTATCTAGGTTAGTTGCTGGTATGAGGTGAGTTGAGAACCCTTACTCCTCCATGATCTTGCCCCCAACATTTTATGTATGTATGCATGTATGTATGTATTTATTTATTTATTTATAGACAAAGTGACAAAATAGTTTGAGGGTAACAGAAAATCTCAAGATTCTTCAATGAGCACAAAGCCTGACTAGGGGCTTGATCCCAGGAACTTGTATCATCGTCTCAGCAGAAATCAAGAATCAATGGTTAACTGAATGTTTCCCCATGGGCAACATCCTTGGGCCAATTTTTTAAAGAGTGCATTTATTTATTCATGAGCGACACAAAGAGACAGAGACATAGGTAGATTGAGGAGAAGCAGACTCCATGCAGCGTGCCTGATGCTGGACTTGTCCCCAGTACTCAGATATCATACCCTGACCCAAAGACACACACTCAACCACTGAGGTACCCAGGTTTACTGCCGCAATATTTTAAACAAAGAATTTTTTCTTCCCTGAGAGACATACAGCGAGAGACAGAGACATAGGCAGAGGGAAGAGCAGGCTCCATGCAGGGAGTCCAATGTGGGATTCGATCCTGGGACTCCAGGGTCATGCCCTGGACCTAAGGCAGGCACCAAACTGCTGAGTCACCCAGGGATCCCTACCAAGTGATTTTAAACCAGAATCAATACCTATTCTTCTGAAGCTATTCAAATAATAGAAATTGAAGGAAAACTTCCAGGCTCATTCTCTGATGTCAGCATTACATTGACCCCCAAACTAAAGACCCAGCTACTAAGGAGAATTACAAACAATTATATTCATAAATATGGATGCAAAAGTCTTACCAAGTTCCTAACACTAAGATCCAACACTACAAAAATACTAACCAGAGAGGAAAAGGATCTATAGTCTCAAACTTCTAGAACACTTATGAAAGAAATTGAGGAAGACACACATAGATTGAAAACATTCTATTCTCATGGATTGGAGTTATAAGTATTGATAAAATATCTATGCTACCAAGAGCAATCGACACATTCAATGAAAACCCTATCAAAATACCATGAACTTTGTTCTTGGAAATAGAAGAAACAATCCTAAAACTTGTAAGGAACAAAGAATGATCCTGACAAGACAAGACAATGTTGAAAACAACCCAAAGCAGAAGGTATCACAATTGTGGAGTTCAAAGTTGTGATCCTCAAGATGGTATAATTTTGGCAGTAAAAGAGGCACATAGGTCAATGGAATAGAGTAGAGAATGCAGAAATGGAAACACAACTCTACGGTCATATTGTCTTTGACAAAGCACAAAAAAGAGTATCCGCTGGAAAAGGACAATCTTTTCAACAGGTGGGGTTGTGAATATTGGACAGTCACAAGTAAAAACATGAACCTGGGCCACATTCTTACAAGTGACACAAGATAAAAATCAGAGTAAATGAAAGTCCTAATTGTCAAGCAGGAAACCATCAAAATCCTAGAGATTTTGTGAACTCAGGCACAACAGTTTCTTGCTACTCAAGTTTCTAGGGGGAAGGAAAAAAAAAAACCAAAGATAAACTATATGGATTCCATCAAGGAAAGAACAGTTGTACAGCTATGGAAACACTCAACATAATTTAAAGACAACCTATAAGATGGGAGAAAATATTTGCAAATTGGTCATCAGATTAAGGCTGGTTTCCAAAATATACAGCACAATTATCAACCTAAACAACACAAAATGAAAAACCCAATCAGAAATTGGCAGAAGACATAAATAGACACCCTGTCCTGATATGAAATCCCACCTCACATCATATATTATGTAGCCAATGCACATGAACAATGAAATTCATTGTCTCCTGAAGGTTTGCCTTTTACAAACTCCATGATTAGACCAGACAATGAATCCAACAGAAAAGAGGGAAAAAAATTTTCTGTCCCACTGGAAGGCCTACCAGAGAAATGGCAGAAAAAATAAATGTGAGGCAGGGCAAGATGACAGAGGAGTAGGGGTCCTCAACTCAGCTGGCCCCATCAAATACCTAGATAAATTACAAACCATCCTGAACACCTACAAATTCGACCTGAGACTTAAAGAGAGATTGGCCAGAACAGTACAGCGAAAAGGGTATTCACTTCTAACAATGTAGGAAGGCAGAAATAATAAAATAAAAAAAATCAACTAGGGGAGGAGCACCGTGAAGAGCCCATGTAAGGCCCACAGCTAAAGCCTCCAGGACATGAAAGTCCAGCCCTGGAGAAGCTGGAACATTATATATCCGCCTTGTGTCTTCGCACACAGAAAAGTGATTACCAGTAAAATTGGGCAAAATCGCAGGAGGGGCCCACTTCTCCCTCTGCCGGTCTCTGAATCTCACTCCATCTCTGATGAATAAACGAATAACATCTTCCAAAAGAATAAAAACAATGGGAGAAGAGATTTGCAAATCTATCTCCAGATTAAGGCTAGTTTCCAAAATCGAAAAATAAATTACCAAACTAAACACCACAAAGTGAAAACTACAATAAGAAATGGGCAGAGGACATGACGATTCACCTTGTCCTGATTTGAGTTGTAGACTGTCACTTTATATTAGGTAGGTCATCCACATACAAAATGAAATTTATTGTCTCCTCTAGGTCTACCTTTTATCAACTGCTTACCCGAATGATGCACGTGCAATGAAATGCCAGGACACCTGCACCCCGATGCTTAGAGCAGCAATGTCCACAATAGGTAAACTGGAGAAGATGCTTCGGTGACCATTGAAAAATGAATGGATAAAGAAGATGTGGTTTATGTATACAATGGAATATTACTCAGCCATTAGAAATGACAAATAACCACCATTTGCTTCAATGAAGTTGGAACTGGAGCATATTATGGCTGAGTGAAATAAGTCAATCGGCGAAGGACAAACGTATGGTCTCATTCATTTGGGGAATATAAATAATAGTGAAAGGGAATAGAAGGGAAGGGAGAAGAAATGTGTAGAAAATATCAGAATTGGAGTTAGAACATGGAAGACTCCTAACTCTAGGAAACGAACTAGGGGTGGTGGAAGGGGATGATGGAGGGGGGTAGGGGTGAATGGGTGAAGGGCACTGAAGGGGGCACTTGACGGGATGAGCACTAGGTGTTATTTTGTATGTTGGCAAATTGAACACCAATAAAAATAGATTTATTATTTAAAAAATGCTGCAATAAACATAGGATGCATGTAAAAAAAAAAAATAGAACAGACAATGCATCCTGAAGACAAGAGGAAAAAGCTTTCTGCCCCGGTTTGGAGGACCTACCAGTAAACGTAGCAAGAAAACTACATTAAAAAAAAAGAAAAAGTGGTAACCTGGAAAGAAAATAATTAGTTTTCCTATGACAATGTCTTAATAGAGTCAATGAGTAAAAACGTCACATAAAAACTGGAAGAAATAACTCATGAGCTCAGCAAAAGAATCAGTATATAAAATCAGCAAATAAAATAAAGATATATTCCTACATAATAAATACAAATTACATGTACAAATTTAACAAAATAATCTGATTTCCACTAGCACCAAAAATAAATATTTAAGATTAAAATTTATTAACAAGATGAAATATCTCCAGAAAATGTCCTATACTGATGTGTCTTTTGAAATGAACCAAGAAATTCAAAAATAACTGTCATTAGAACTTCATATAGTCAGAGAGTCATCTACACAAATTGCTATAGAATTGTGGTGCAACACTTGAGTTGGCTTTAAATACATGAATGTAAGTCTGTAGCTGGTCATATGGTCAGAGGACATGCAAATAGGGCGTTCCCTTCACTGATTAAACCAGCCCAGTCCCGACCCTGCAGCTGGGAGAGGAGCCCCAGCCCCAGCATCCCCAGGTGACCCAATTCAGTGATCAGGACACAACACAGACAAATTACCATGGAGTCTGTGCTCGGCTGGGTTTTCCTTGTCGCTATTTTACAAGGTAATTCATAGAGAACCAGAAACCTTGAGTCTGTGAGTGAAGGTGAGTGAGCGAAAGAGGGGATGTGGGACAGTTGTTTGACCAGGATGTCTTGTGTCTGCAGGTGTCCAGGGTGAGGTGCAGCTGGTGGAGTCTGGGGGAGACCTGGTGAAGCCTGCGGGGTCCCTGAGACTGTCCTGTGTGGCCTCTGGATTCACCTTCAGTAGCTATGGCATGAGCTGGGTCCGCCAGGCTCCTGGGAAGGGGCTGCAGTGGGTCGCAGGTATTAACAGCGGTGGAAACACAGGCTACGCAGACGCTGTGAAGGGCCGATTCACCATCTCCAGAGACAACGCCAAGAACACAGTGTATCTGCAGATGAACAGCCTGAGAGCCGAGGACACGGCCGTGTATTACTGTGCGAAGGACACAGTGAGGCAAACAGTGTGAGCCCTGACACAAACCTCCCTGTAGAAGGGGATCAGGACCACCAGGGTGTGCGCACTCCTCACCACTTGTGTCTTGAAGGCCCAGGAGCAGGTGCAGAGGCTGGTTCTGGGCAGGTTTCCTGTCAGGGACCAGGCTTCCTCTCCATGGAGCAGTTTCCCCCCAGGAGACCCTCTGAACACTTGATCATGTGTTTACCTATTCAGTCTCTTTCTTAGAGACCTAGAATTCAAATATAGAACTTGCACTTACTTGTACTTAAATTCTCCTGACCCGAAATTTTAATCAATTACAAATAGCTCAATTCACATCATCTGAACCTTTTAATGAGTCCTAGTGGTGATCACTGAGGATCACAGGACCCCAAGCTAACATGCTGTCTTGCACATTGCGGTATAGCAGAATCCCCAGTCAACACAAGAGTAAAGAGACATTCTACAAAAATGTTAATAACAGCCTGGGAGTGAGAGAGATTTCCCGCATGACATCATGACATGGTAGGGATGTGGACTCAGAGGTCATTCACACAAAGCACACACACACACACACGCACACAATCACAAGAGTATAACCATTCATCACCTTCACCTTCATGTCTGATGAGAGCCAGGCAGGCCTCTCATCAGGTCATAAATGCCTGGATGGTGCCAGGGAAGGACACTGGCTCCGGGTGTGTGTTGTGGGTCAGTGGTGGGATGGGGTCCTGCTCCAGGAGGGGCCTGTGTGGTGTTAGTGTCCCAACTGCATCAAAAGAGGGAACTCCTGGGTTACAGTTTGATTTCTTATCCTTTGGGTGCAGGAGAAGAATGAGCAAGGAATGTCAGGGAGGTAACAGGCAGTAAAGACTGCACATGGTGTGAGGAATCATTTCACTAAACAAGCATCAAACTGGAAGGAAAAAAGAGAAACATGGTCATTCTCGGTAGACAGATGTCTGAATCATAGGGAAAGGAGATGAATAATATATGGAAGCAACACGAAACTTTAAATAATAGTACAAATAGGCCAAGATACTTCTCAGGTCTCAGATGGAAGGTGTCCTCTCCCCAAGGTCACAATCTGGTTCTGAAGGTCATGTATACACCATGTGCTCAGACACCAGAAGCTTCTACTGGATCAATGAGGAACCTCAGTGTGATGAGTTGGATTGGAGAACCTTCCACCTGCAGGGAATAACTCATGGATCCTTCTGGTGCTGACGTCTGATCACTGTGTGTACCTTTACCATGCCCATGTTGGAACCGAACGTCCATGAGATGGGGAAGGAGATGGAGCCTTAGGGGAACACTTAGGTAAGGAGGTGCAGCTTCATGATAGGATCAGGGCCCTTATAAACCAGGACTGGGAAAGTTCCCTGCACCCTGGCCCCATGTGAGGTGATGGGGAAAGGATGGGGTAGGACGTGGGTGCTCTCCAGAGACCACATCTGCCTGCACCTGGACCTCAGACTTCCCAGATTCCAGATCTGTGAGAATGAGTGTCTGTTGTTTGATCGTCCCAGTCCATGTATGATGTTCCAGGAACTTTTGCCATTTTTTTTCGTTGAAATTGAATTTACCAATATTTACTACACACTCAGTGCTCATCATATCACATCCCCTCCTTAACTCCCATCACCCAGTTCCCCATCCCACACCCCCTCTCTTCCAGCGACGCTGAGGTTTTTTTCCTCCAGAGTTACGTGTCTCCCATGATTTGTCTTCCTCTGTAATATTACCAGACTTAAGTTTCACTCCTTCCCTTATGGTCTCTTTCAATATTTCCTATACTCCACATATGGGTGAGACCATATCATTGCCTTTCTGTGATTAATTTCTCTCACTATAATAGCTCCTGTTCCATCCATGTTGAAGGAAATGCTATTTCATGTTATTCATCATTTCTGACAGGTGTGTAATATCCCATTGTATATATAAAACACATATTTGTATATTTTTATTGGAGTTCGATTTGCCTACATATGACAGCCAGTACTCATTCCGTCAATTGCCCCCCTCAGCTCCTGTCATACAGGTACCCCAACCCACCAACCAACTCCCCTTCCACTACTCCTTCCTTTTTTTCCCCCATAGGTAGGAGTTTCTCATGCACTGTTACTGTGTCTGATAATTCCCACTCATTCTATCTTCTTTCCCCTTTGTTCCCTTGCACTATTTTTATGTACTTTGTATGTGTGAAACCATATAATGTTTGTCCTTCTCTGAATCACTTACTTCACTCAGCATAATCCCTTCCAGTTCCATCCACATTGAAGCAAATGGTGGTTTTTCGTCATTTCTAATGGCTGAGTAATGTCCCATTGTATATATAAACCACATCTTCTCTAAACATTCATCTGTCGATGGACACTGAGGCTCATTCCACATCTTCTTTATCACTCTTCTGTAGAAGGGAATCATGATTCCTCCCACAGTTTGGCTATTCTGGACATTGATGCTGTGAACATTGGGATGCAGGGGTCCCTTAATTACATTAACTTTGCATCTTTGGGGTAAATACCATGTAATTCAATGGCTGTGTCCTAGGGTAGCTCTATTCTCACTTTTTCAGGACATTCCATTCTGTTTTCTGGAGTGGCTGAATAAGCCTGCATTCCCACCAAAAGAAGAGAAAGTTCCACTTTCTCAATATCCTCCCTTATATTTATTGCTTCCTGCCTTGTTACTTTATCCATTCTGAGTTGTATAAGTCGGACCTTAGTGTCGTTTTCATTTGTATTTCCCTGATGTCAAGTCAAGTGTTCCTGCTGGATTTCCCATGGGTGGGGCAGGAAGAGAAGATGCGGTGTTGGAGATCAAGGAGCAAGCAGGTAACACTCAAGAATACTGTGTGATGACAAATTCGACTTAACAATTATGAGGGAACAAAAGTGAAGGAGGACCTTCCACCTGCAGGAAATAACTCATGGATCTTTCGGGTGCTGATATAGCTAACTGTGTGTCATCATCTCTACCATCCTCAGGTTGAAACCTCACGTCTATGTGATGGAAGAAGGAGTTGGGACCTTAGGGGAACAATGAGGTCAGGAGATGGAGCCTCATGATGCGATCAGGAACCTGATCAGGAACCATCAGTACATGGAAAGCTCAATGCCCCCTGGCCCCATTTGAAATGGGGAGAAAGGACATGCTAGTACATGGGCGCTCCAGACACCACATCTGCCTGCACCTGGACCTTAGACTTCCCAGACTCCAGAGCTGTGAGAATGAGCGTCTGTTGTTTAGTCCACTGCATCTGGGAATGTGGTGACATCACCCAGAAACACTTAAACAGGGTCTCACCTCTTATTTGTCCTATACTAGTCTGTTATCTAGTCATTTGCAAATATTTTCTCCCAATCTGTAGGTTGTCTTTGAGTTTTGTTGACGGTATCTTTTGCTGTGCAAAAGCTTCTTATCTTGATGAAGTCCCAATAGTTTATTTTTGCTTTTGTTTCTCTTGCCTTCATGGATGAATCTTGCAAGAAGTTACTGTGGCCAAGTTCAAAAAGGGTGTTGCCTGTGTTCTCTAAGATTTTGATGGTATCTTGTCTCACATTTTGACCTTTCATCAATTTTTTGTTTGTCTTGTGTTTTGTGTAAGAGAATGAACTAGTTTCATTCTTCTGTACATGGCTGTCCAATTTTCCAAGCACCGTTTATTGAAGAGACTCTTGTTTTTTCCAGTGGATAGTCTTTCCTGCTTTGTAGAATATTAGTTGACCATAGAGTTCAGTGTCCACTTCTGGTTCTCCATTCTGTGCAATTGATCAATGTGTCTGTTTTTGTGCCACTACCAGAATGTATTGATGATCACAGCTTTGTAGTAGAACTTGGAATCCAGCATTCTGATGCCCCAGTTCTGGTTTTCCTTTCAGTATTACCATGGCTATTTGGAGGTTTTTCTGATTCCACACAAACCTTAAGTTGATTTGTTCCAACCCTCTGAAGAAAGTCTGAGGTATTTTATAGGAATTGCATTGAACGAGTAAATTGCCCTGGGTAGCTTTGACATTTTCACAAAATTAATTCTTCCAATCCATGAGCATGGAATATTCATCAATATTCTTGTTTCTTCCTCAATTTCTTTCAGAAGTGTTCCATAGTTTTTAGGGTATAGAAACTGTACCTCTTTGGTTAGGGTTAATCCTGGGTATCTTATTGCTTTTGGGTGCAATTTAAGATTTTTTTTTCATGCCTTAATATTTCTTTCTTTAATCTCATTGCTAGTGTACAGTAATGGAAGTGATTTCTGGGCATTTATTTTGTATCCTGCCACACTGCCGAATTGCTGTATGAGTTCAATCAACCTTGGGGTGGAGTCTTTTGAGTTTTCTAGATACAGTGTCATGTAATCTGCGAAGACAGAGGTTTTGACTTCTATTTTTTTTCTTTTTTGGTTTCGACTTCTTGTTTGCCAATATGAATGCCTTTTGTTTCTTTTTGTTGCCTTATTGCTGAGGCTAGGACTTCTAGTACTATGTTGAATTGCAGTGGTGAGAGTGTTTATCCCTGTCTTGTTTCTGATCTTAGGGGAAAGGCTCCCAGTGTTTCCCCATTGAGAATGATATTTGCTGTGGGCTTTTCTTAGATGGCTTTCAAGATGCTGAAGTATGTTCCCCTTATCCCTACGCACTGAAGAGTTTTGATCAGGAATGGATCCTCTATTTTGTCAAATGATTTCTCTGTTTGTATTGAGAAGATCCTATGGTTCTTGTCTTTTGTCTCTTGTTGATATGATCTATCATATTGATTGCTTTACGAATGTTGAACCAGCCTTGCATCCCAGGTATAAATCCCATTGGTCATGGTGAATTATTTTGTTAATATATTGTTGTGTCCTATTGGGCAGTGTCTTGTTGAGAATTTTTGCTTCTGCGTTCATCAGGGTTATTGGTCTATAATTCGGTGGATTTTGGTGAAGTCTTTGTCTAGTTTTGGATTTAAGGTGATTCTGGCCTCATTAAAAGAGTTTGGAAGTATTCTGTCCCTTTCTATCTTCCAGAACAGCTTTAGTAAATACGTATGGCTTCTTCTTTAAATGTTTGATAGACTTCCCTGGGAAGCCATCTGAACCTGGATTTTTGTGTCTTGGGAGATTTTAGATGACTGCTTCAATTTCCTCCTTGGTTATTTGCCAGTTCGGGTTTTCTATTTCTTCGCATTCCAGTTTTGCTTATTTGTGGTTTTCCAGAAAAGCATCCATTTCTTCTGGATTGCCTAATTTATTGGCATAGAAGTGGTCCTAATATGTTTTTAAAATATTACTCAGCTATTAGAAATGACAAATACCCACCATTTGCTTCAACGTGGATGGAACTGGAGGGTATTATGCTGAGTGAAGTAGTAAGTCAGTCGGAGAAGGACAAACATTATATGTTCTCATTCATTTGGGGAATATAAATAATAGTGAAAGGGAATATAAGGGAAGGGAGAAGAAATGTGTGGGAAATATCAGAAAGGGAGACAGAACGTAAAGACTGCTAACTCTGGGAAACGAACTAGGGGTGGTAGAAGGGGAGGAGGGCGGGGGGTGGGAGTGAATGGGTGACGGGCACTGGGGGTTATTCTGTATGTTAGTAAATTGAACACCAATAAAAAATAAATTAAAAAAATAAAATCGTTTGTATTTCCTTCCTATTGTTTGTGAGCTATTGGGACATCATCAAGATAAAAAGCTATGCACAGCATAATAGTCAACAAAACTCAAAGCCAACCTAAAGAATGGGAGAAGATATTTGTCAATGACCTATCAGGTGAAGGGCTAATATACAATATCTTTTTAAAAAGTTATCTTGGTTAGTTGCTGGTATGAGGTGAGTTGAGAACCCTTACTCCTCCATGATCTTGCCCCCAACATTGTATGTATGTATGTATGTATGTATGTATTTATTTATTTATTTATAGACAAAGTGACAAAATAGTTTGAGGGTAACAGAAAATCTCAAGATTCTTCAATGAGCACAAAGCCTGACTAGGGGCTTGATGCCAGGAACTTGTATCATCGTCTCAGCAGAAATCAAGAATCAATGGTTAACTGAATGTTTCCCCATGGGCAACATCCTTGGGCCAATTTTTTTAAGAGTACATTTATTTATTCATGAGCGACACACAGAGACAGAGACATAGGTAGAGCGAGGAGAAGCAGACTCCATGCAGCGTGCCTGATGCTGGACTTGTCCCCAGTACTCAGATATCATACCCTGACCCAAAGACACACACTCAACCACTGAGGTACCCAGGTTTACTGCCGCAATATTTTAAACAAAGAATTTTTTCTTCCCTGAGAGACATACAGAGAGAGACAGAGACACAGGCAGAGGGAGGATCAAGCTCCATGCAGGGAGTCCAATGTGGGATTCGATCCTGGGACTCCAGGGTCATGCCCTGGACCTAAGGCAGGCACCAAACTGCTGAGCCACCCAGGGATCCCTACCAAGTGATTTTAAACCAGAATCAATACCTATTCTTCTGAAGCTATTCAAATAATAGAAATTGAAGGAAAACTTCCAGGCTCATTCTCTGATGTCAGCATTACATTGACCCCCAAACTAAAGACCCAGCTACTAAGGAGAATTACAAACAATTATATTCATAAATATGGATGCAAAAGTCTTACCAAGTTCCTAACGCTAAGATCCAACACTACAAAAATACTAACCAGAGAGGAAAAGGATCTATAGTCTCAAACTTCTAGAACACTTATGAAAGAAATTGAGGAAGACACACATAGATTGAAAACATTCTATTCTCATGGATTGGAGTTATAAGTATTGATAAAATAGCTATGCTACCAAGAGCAATCGACACATTCAATTCAATGAAAACCCTATCAAAATACCATGAACTTTGTTCTTGGAAATAGAAGAAACAATCCTAAAACTTGTAAGGAACAAAGAATGATCCTGACAAGACAAGACAATGTTGAAAACAACCCAAAGCAGAAGGTATCACAATTGTGGAGTTCAAAGTTGTGATCCCCAAGATGGTATAATTTTGGCAGTAAAAGAGGCACATAGGTCAATGGAATAGAGTAGAGAATGCAGAAATGGAAACACAACTCTACGGTCATATTGTCTTTGACAAAGCACAAAAAAAGAGTATCCACTGGAAAAGGACAATCTTTTCAACAGGTGGGGTTGTGAATATTGGACAGTCACAAGTAAAAACATGAACCTGGGCCACATTCTTACAAGTGACACAGAGATAAAAATCAGAGTAAATGAAAGTCCTAATTGTGAAGCAGGAAACCATCAAAATCCTAGAGATTTTGTGAACTCAGGCACAACAGTTTCTTGCTACTCAAGGTTCTAGGGGGAAGGAAAACAAAACCAAAGATAAACTGTATGGATTCCATCAAGGAAAGAGCAGTAGTACAGCTATGGAAACACTCAACATAATTTAAAGACAACCTATAAGATGGGAGAAAATATTTGCAAATTGATCATCAGATTAAGGCTGGTTTCCAAAATATACAGCACAATTATCAATCTAAACAACACAAAATGAAAAACCCAATCAGAAATTGGCAGAAGACATAAATAGACACCCTGTCCTGATATGAAATCCCACCTCACATCATATATTATGTAGCCCATGCACATGAACAATGAAATTCATTGTCTCCTGAAGGTGTGCCTTTTACGAACTCCGTGATTAGACCAGACAATGAATCCAACAGAAAAGAGGGAAATAATTTTCTGTTCCACTGGAAGGCCTACCAGAGAAATGGCAGAAAAAATAAATGTGACGCAGGGCAAGATGACAGAGGAGTAGGGGTCCTCAACTCAGCTGGCCCCATCAAATACCTAGATAAGTTACAAACCATCCTGAACACCTACAAATTCGACCTGAGACTTAAAGAGAGATTGGCCAGAACACTACAGAGAAAAGGGTTTTCACTTCTAACAATGTAGGAAGGCAGAAATAATAAAATAAAAAAAATCAACTAGGGGAGGAGCACCGTGATGAGCCCATGTAAGGCCCACAGCTAAAGCCTCCAGGACATGAAAGTCCAGCCCTGGAGAAGCTGGAACATTATAAATCCGCCTTGTGTATTCCCAGACAGAAAAGTGATTACCAGTAAAATTGGGCAAAATTGCAGGAGGGTCATTGAAGCATCCAGTTCCCAGTGTCACTAGTAGAGGAAGTGAGTCCAGGGGCAAGCACAACAAATGTGGGATCTCAGTAAAGGGCTGAAACGCGCACCAGGAGGGAATGTAGGAGAAGCCAGTCTATCCAGGGGCTGGGGGTGGGATCTCAAGAGGGAGCTGTCTGTGTCCCGCTGGCTTCGGGAAACTTGATCCCTGGGAGCACAATTCCAGCAGCCAGGGCCCTGGATCCCAGGGCACAGAGTGGATACAGACCAGGATCCCGGACATCCCCTGGAAGAGATGGAGGTGGGGAGGGCACAGGACAGAGAGGACTCTCATGCCACTGGACGCCCTGAAAGCTGTGCAGACCTGCACCCACAGGCCAGGCTGTGAGCATCTAGGCCAGTGCAGACTGGGAGACTGTGGTAGTTACTGAGGGGAGCCAATTCCACGGTTCGAGAACTGGCTGCCACCATGCTGTTGTTCCTCCTTGTTTCACCTTGTGCCTGAGAGAGAAGGGCTTCCAGGGAACAAAGGACTCACACGGTAAACAGCTCCCACTATGCCCAGCACCCAGGAAGGGTGAAAGGAGGGAAAATGAGTGGGAAACATCAGTGAGGTTGACAAACCATGAGAGACTCCTAACTCTGGGAAACGAACAAGGGCTAGTGGAAGAGGAAGTGAGTGGGTGCTTTTGGTGAATTGGTGATGGGCACTGACAGGGACACTGATGGGATGAACACTGGGTGCTTGTTATAGGTCGGATTCAAACTTCAGTAAAATATATAATAAGGGCAGTCCTGATGTTTCAGAATTTTATAGCTGCCTTCAGCTCAGGGTGTGATCCTGGAGACCCGGGATCAAGTTCCACATTGGGTTCCCTGCAAGGACCCTGCTTCTCCCTTTGCCTGTGTCTGTGCTTCTCTCTCTCTTTGTCTGTCATGAATAAATAAATTATAGATAGATAGATAGATAGATAGATATAGATATATATGTATCATATATATACATACATATATTATGTACATATATATAATGCTGATAAAATAACATCTTATTGAAGAAGAAATGGGTCAATGAAAAAAAAAAAGGAGGGAGGGGAAAGATGGCAGAAGAGTAGGGTCCCCAAATCACCTGTCCCCACCAAATTACCTAGATAACCTTCAAATCATCCTGAAAATCTATGAATTAGGCTTGAGATTTAAAGAGAGACCAGCTGGAATGCTACAGTGAGAAGAGTTCATGCTTCTATCAAGGTAGGAAGACGGGGAAAAAGAAATAATGAAACAAAAGGCATCAAGGGGGAGGGGCCATGCGAGGAGCCAGGCTAAGCCTGGGGCGAGTGCCCCCAGGACAGGAGAGGTCCTTCCCAGAGAAGCAGGAGCTTCACCAATATTCCCGGGGGGATAGGCGCCCCCAGGGAGTTAGAGCAGGACGCAGGAGGGCGGGGATGCCTTCGGGCTCCCTGGGACACTAACAGACACTTGCTCACCCAGGAGAGTGCACCGAGATCCCTAAGGGCTGCAGCGCGCATGCATTGACCCGGGAGCAGATCCGAGGGGCTCGGGCAGTGGCTCTGCACGGAGGGGCTGCGCGGCCCCGGGAGCAGCTCGGAGGCGGTGGCTCCAGAAAAGGAGGAGGCTCCGTGCGTAGGGGGCTGCGGCTCTGGGAGCAGCTCAGAGGGGTTCAGGTGTCAGCTCCATGGAGGGGGCTATGCAGACGGGAGCATGAATCCAACAGTGCAGGCCCCAAAACACAAGGTGCCGGGACACAGCCCAGGACCCAGCCTCCCCCAGGAGAGGAAGAGTCCAGGAGGGCCCAGGACAGCAAGGACGCTCCTGCCCCGAGCTGAGCAGATCAGCGGCCCCGCCCCAGAGCTTCCAGGCCCTGCAGATGGAGAGCTCTGTAGTTACTGCGGGGGCTGAATCCAGATTTCCAGAGCTGGCCTCTGCCACTGGGGTTGTTCCTTCTGGGGCCTCCCAGGGTAAACAACCCCCACTGAACCCTGCACCAGGCAGGGAGCAGAGCAACTCCTCCAAGTGCTAACACCTGAAAATCAGCACAACAGGCCCCTCCCCCAGAAGACCAGATAGACGGACAAGTTCCAGGGGAAGTCAAGGGACTTAAAGTATACAGAAACAGAAGATACTCCCCCGTGTTTGTTTATTTATTTCTGATTACTTCCCCCACACTTTTTTCCCTTTCTTTCTTTTTCTTTCTCTTTTTCTTCTCTTTTTTTCCTTTTTCTTCCTTTTTTCTTTTTCCTTTTTCTCTTTTCTTTCCTTCTTTCTCTCCTCTGTCTCCTTTTCCCAATACAACTTGTTTTTGGCCACTCTGCACTGAGCAAAATCACTAGAAGGAAAACCTCACCTCAAAAGAAAGAATCAGAAACAGTCCTCTCTTCCACAGAGTTACAAAATCTGGATTACAATTCAATGTTAGAAAGCCAATTCAGAAGCACTATTATACAGCTACTGGTGGCTCTAGAAAAAAACATGAAGGACTCAAGAGATTTCATGACTGCAGAATTTAGATCCAATCAGGCAGAAATTAAAAATCAATTGAATGAGATGCAATCCAAACGAGAAGTACTAGCGATGAGGGTTAACGAGGTGGAAGAATGAGTGAGTGATATAGAAGACAATATGATGGCAAAGAGGGAAACTGAGGAAAAAAGACACAGACAATTAAAAGACCAGGAAGACAGATTAAGGGAGATAAACGAAAGCCTGAGGAAGAAAAACACATTTAATTGGGGTTCCCGAGGGCGCCAAAAGGGACAAAGGGCCAGAATATGTATTTGAACAAATCATAGCTGAAATCTTTCCTAATCTGGGACAGGAAACAGGCCTTCTGATCCAGGAAATAGAGAGATCCTCCCTTAAAATCAATAAAAACCGTTCAAAACCTCGACACTTAATAGTGAATCTTGCAAATTCAAAAGATAAAGAGAAGGTCCTTAAAGCAGCAAGACACAAGAAATCCCTGAATTTTATGGGGAGGACTATTAGGGTAACAGCAGAACTCTCCACAGCGACCTGGCGCCAGAAAGGGCTGAAAGGATATATTCAGGGTCTTAAATGAGAAGAACATGCAACCAAGAATACTTTATCCAGCAAGGCTCTCATTCAAAATGGAAGGAGAGATAAAGAGCTTCCAAGACAGACAGGAACAGAAAGAATCTGTGACCTCCAAACCAGCTCTGCAAGAAATTTTAAGGGGGACTCTTAAAATTCACCTTTAAGAAGAATTTCAGTGGAATAATCCACAAAAACAAGGACTGAATAGATATCATGATGACACTAAACTCATATCTGTCAATAGTAACACTGAACATCAACGGGTTAATGACCCCATCAAAAGGCACAGGGTTTCAGGCTGGATAAAAAAGCAGAACCCATCTATTTGCTGTCTACAAGAGACTCATTTTAGACAGAAGGACACCTACAACCTGAAAATAAAAGGTTACAGAACCATTTAACATTCAAACGGTCTTCAAAAGAGAGCAGGCGTAGCCATCCTTAGATCAGATGAACTAAAATTTACCCCGAAGACTGTAGTGAGAGATGAAGAGGGACACTATCTCATACTTAAAGGATCTATCCAACAAGAGGCCTTAACAATCCTCAATATATATGCTGCAAATGTGTGAGCTGCCAAATATTTAAACCAATTAATAAGCAAAGTGAAGAAATTCTTAGATAATAATACACTTATACTTGGTGACTTCAATCTAGCTCTTTCTACCCTCGATAGGTCTTCTAAGCACAACATCTACAAAGAAACGAGAGCTTTAAATGATACACTGGACCAGATGGATTTCACAGATATCTACAGAACTTTACATCCAAACTCAACTGAATACACATTCTTCTCAAGGGCACATGGAACTTTCTCCAGAATAGACCACATACTGGGTCAAAATTGGGTGTGAACCGATACCAAAAGATTGGGATCATCCCCTGCATATTCTCAGACCATAATGCCTTGAAATTAGAACTAAATCACAACGAGAAGTGTGGAAGGACCTCAAAAACGTGAAGGTTAAGGACCATCCTGCTGAAAGATGAAAGGGTCAACCAGGAAATTAAGGAAGAATTAAAAAGATTCATGGAAACTAATGAGAATGAAGATACAACCTTTCAAAATCTTTGGGATGCAGCAAAAGCAGTCCTAAGGGGGAAAAACATCACAATACAAGCATCCATTCAAAAACTGGAAAGAACTCAAATACAAAAACTGACCTTACACCTAAAGAAACTAGAGAAAAAACAGGAGATGGACCCTACACTCAGCAGAAGAAGAGAGTTAATTAAGATTCGAGCAGAACTCAATGAAATCGAGACCAGAAGAACCATGGAACAGATCAACGGAACCAGGAGTTGGTTCTTTGAAAGAATTAATAAGATAGATAACCCATTAGCCAACCTCATTGAAAAGAAGAAAGAAAAGACTCAAATTAATAAAATCATGAATGAGAAAGGAGAGATCACTACCAATACCAAGGAAATACAAACGATTTTAAAAACATATTATGAGCAGCTATATGCCAATAAATGAGGCAGTCTAGAAGAAATGGACGCATTCCTGAAAAGCCACAAACAACCAAAACTGGAACAGGAAGAAATAGAAAACCTGAACAAGCCAATAACCAGGGAGGAAATTGAAGCAGTCATCAAAAACCTCCCAAGACACAAGAGTCCAGGGTCAGATGGCTTCCCTGGGGAATTCTATCAAAAATTTAGAGAAGAAACCATACCTATTGTACTCAAGCTGTTTGGAAAGATAGAAAGAGATGGAGTACTTCCAAATTCGTTGTATGAGGCCAGCATCGCCTTAATTCCAAAACCAGGCAAAGACCCAACCAAAAAGGAGAATTACAGACAAATATCCCTGATGAACATGGATGGAAAAATTCTCAACAAGATACTAGCCAATAGGATTCAACAGTACTTTAAGAAAATTATTCACCATGACCAAGTAGGATTTATCCCTGGGAAACAAGCCTGATTCAACACTCATAAAGCAATCAATGTGATTCATAATGTCAGCAAGAGAAAAACCAAGAACCATATGATCCTCTCATTAGATGCAGAGAAAGCATTTGACAAAATACAGCATCCATTCCTGATCAAAACTCTTCAGAGTGTAGGGATAGAGGGAACTTTCCTCGACATCTTAAAAGCCATCTACGAAAAGCCCACAGCAAATATCATTCTCAATGGGGAAGCACTGGGAGCCTTTCCCCTAATATCAGGAATATGACAGGGATGTCTACTCTCACCTCTGCTATTCAGCATAGTATTGGAAGTCCTAGCCTCAGCAATCAGACAACAAAAAGACATTAAAGGCATTCAAATTGGCAAAGAAGAAGTCAAACTCTCCCTCTTCACCAATGACATGATACTCTACATACGAAACCCAAAAGCCTCCACCCCAAGATTCGTAGAACTCATATAGCAATTTGGTAGCGTGGCAGGATACAAAATCAATGCCCAGAAATCGATGGCATGTCTATACACTAACAATTAGGCTGAAGAAAGAGTAATTAAAGAGTCAATCCCATTTACAATTGCACCCAAAAGCATAAGACACCTAGGAATAAACCTACCCATACAGGCAAAGGACGTATACCCTAAAAACTATAGAACACTTCTGAAAGAAATTGAGGAAGACACAAAGAGATGGAAAAATATTCCATGCTCATGGATTGGCAGAATTAATATTGTGAAAATGTCATGTTACCCAGGGAAATGTACAGGTTTAATGCAATCCCTATCAAAATAACATGGTCTTTCTTCAGAGAGTTAGAACTATTTATTTTAAGATTTGTGTGGAATCGGAAAAGATCCCGAATAGCCAGGGGAATTTTAAAAAAGGAAACCATATCTGGGGGCATCACAATGCCAGATTTCAAGTTGTACTACAAAGCTGTGGCCATCAAGACAGTGTGGTACTGGCACAAATACAGACACATAGATCAATGGAACAGATTAGAGAGCAAAATTTGAATAACTAAGGCAAATTGCAAAACATCTAGAATCCCAATGAACTAAGATGGTTTCATGAAAAAATAAAAAATGAATAAAATACAACAAATAAGAAGAGTGAACCCAAAACCAAAAAAATTCTGACTCAAAAGAGACAAGAAACCAAAATAACAGAACAAAGGGGAAAAAAGTCTAAGATCAAATGGCTTGATCTATTAATTTTTCCAAGTATTTAAAGAAGAATTAATGCTGAAACATCTCGATCTCTTCAAAATCTAATGAGAAAGGAACATGCCCAAATCTTGGTATGAGGCCAGCATCACCCTGACACTAAAGTCAGGGAAGGACTCTATGAAAAAGGAAACTACAGTCCAATTTTTCAGATGAACATAAATGCAAAAATCCTAGCATTCAAATCCAACAGCACATGGAATGGATAATACGGGATGACCTGGAGGAAATCATCTCTGGGATGCAAGGAAAATTCAACATGCCCAAACCATAAATGGGACCCCCTGTATTAATAGAGTGAAAGATTAGATTACATGATCATTTCCTTTGATGCCTAAAATGATTTGACAAATTCCAACACACGTTTATCTTCAAAAAATCTTAACAATCAAGGAACAGAAAAAATTGCCTCCATGAAATACTGGTAATTTATGGAAAAACCCACATCCAACACCATAATCAACAGTGAAATGCTGAAGCCCTCCTGTCAAGTCAAGAGCCACACAAGGATGCTTATTCCTACCATGAGTATTCATCTTGGTACCATGAAGGAGAAGAAACTGTGACACCCCAAATATATCAGCTGGTCCCCTGGGTTGTTGTGAACTAAAGTCACTTGGGAATCAACCAGTGGAGAGACAGGCTGAGCCGCCTATGTCCCCTTGATGGCAAGAAATAAATCTACATGGGCATTTTCCCATCCCTATACCTGGAGGGAAGAATCATCCTTAGCACCAGAATAAGGACCTTAGGACCCGGAAGGCAAACAACCCTTGTCAGTCCCTCACTAATTCACTGATTCAAGCCAATATCCTGACTTTATATCTACACAAACCCAATGTTTTGTTGTCGAAGTGACACAAGGGCTACATAATTTGGTCACTGTCTGGATGTTGTATTCTTGGGAGCTCATGCACTTGCAAAATGAAATACATTTCACCTTAGATCAGTTTTCTGTCTACCGAGTAATTAGACCAAAGAACCTAGAAGAAACGAAGGAAAATCTTTCTGCTCCAATGACTGGAAGATCAAACCAATACATTCGGAAATAATAAAATAAATTATATTTAAATCCGTAGACAGGACAAAAATTCTTTTTTCCACATGACATGATCTGCTAGAGAGGCAAACACTTTAAACTCCACAAACTGGGATCCCTGGGTGGCACAGCGGTTTGGCGCCTGCCTTTAGCCCAGGGCACGATCCTGGAGACCCGGGATCGAATCCCACGTTGGGCTCCCAGTGCATGGAGCCTGTTTCTCCCTCTGCCTATGTCTCTGCCTCTCTCTCTCTCTCTCTGTGACTATCATAAATAAATAAAATAAATTAAAAAAAAATAAAAAAATAAACTCCACAAACTGTTAAAATTAATTATTTCAGGGAACCTTCAGGGTATAAGATCATGTGAAATAAAGCTATGTTTCCACACACTAACAACAAATTATCTAAAAGAATCAGAACGGGAGACAGAACATGAAAGACTCCAAACTCTAGGAAACAAACAAGGGGTGGTAGAAGGGGAGGTGGGCGGGGTGTGGGGGTGACTGGGTGACAGGCACTGAGGTCGGCACTTGACGGGATGAGCACTGGGTTTTGTTAAATGTTGGCAAATTGAACACCAATAAAAAATAAATTTATGATAAAAAAGAAAAAAAAAGAATAGAAAATTACCAAAATATTCCTTTCACACTGCAGAAAAATAAAAATAATTAGTATTAAATATCCATAGGTGGTAACATGCTATATACTAAAAATTACCTAAATTGATGAATGGGTTTTAATAAGACATTGAGAGATACAAAGCTAATTCTGTCCACATGTTAGGACACTTCATATCGTTACATGATATTACAGAAATTTGACCTCAAAAATAATGCAATCATGTTTATGAAACTTGTAAAGAATCTAATCTAAGTCTGGAGCTAACTATATACTCAGAGGACATGCAAATAGGGCCTTCCCTTCACCTATTAAACTAGCCCATTCCTGAACCTGCGGCTGGGAGAGGAGCCCAGATCCCAGCATCCCCAGGGGACCCCATTCAGGAATCAGGACAGAACACACACAACTCACCATGAAGTCTGTGCTCCATTGGGTTTTCCATGTTGCTATTTTAAAAGGTGATTCATGGAGAACAAGAGACCTTGAATCTGTGAGTGGAAGTGAGTGAGAGAAACAGGGGATGGGGGACATTTTCCTGACGACGATGTCTTGTGTCTGCAGGTGTCCAGGGTGAGGTGCAGCTGGTGGAGTCTGGGGGAGACCTGGTGAAGCCTGGGTTGCCCCTGAGACTCTCCTGTGTAGCCTCTGGATTCACTTTCAGTAGTTACTGGATAAGCTGGGTCCACCAGGCTCCAGGGAAAGGGCTTCAGTGGGTCTCAGTAATGAACAAATATGGAAGTACCACATACCATGCAGATGCTGTGAAGGGCCAATTTACCATCTTCAGAGACAATGCCAAGAACACACTGTATCTGCAGATGAACAGCCTGAGAGCTGAGGACATGGATGTATATTACTGTGTACACACCGTGAGGGGACCACAGCATGAGCTCAGACACAAACCTCTCTGTACGGGATCCCTGGGTGGCGCAGCGGTTTGGCGCCTGCCTCTGGCCCAGGGCGCGATCCTGGAGACCCGGGATCGAATCCCACGTCGGGCTCCCGGTGCATGGAGCCTGCTTCTCCTTCTGCCTATGTCTCTGCCTCTCTCTCTCTCTCTGTGTGACTATCATAAATAAATAAATAAATAAATAAATAAATAAATAAATAAATAAATAAATAAATAAAAAACCCTCTCTGTAGAAGGGGATCGGGACCACTAGGATGTGCACACTCCTGACTAGTTGTCACTTGAAGTCCCAGAAGCAGGTGCAGAGGGTGGTTCTGGGCAGGTTTCCTGTCAGGGTCTGGGCTTCCTCTCCAAGGAGCAGTTTCCCCCAGGGAGCCCCTCTCAACACTTGATTATGTGTTTACCTATTCAGTCTCTTTCTAAGAGGCTTAGAATTCAAATATAGCACTTGCACTTACTTGTACTTAACTTTTCCTGACCCGAAATATTAATCAATTACAAATACCTCCATTCACATCATCTGAAGCTTTTATTTTTATTTTTTTATTTTTATTTTTTTTAAAGATTTTATTTATTTATTCATGATAGTCACACAGAGAGAGACAGAGAGGCAGAGACACAGGCAGAGGGAGAAGCAGGCTCCATGCTGGGAGCCCGATGTGGGATTCGATCCCGGGTCTCCAGGATCGCGCCCCGGGCCAAAGGCAGGCGTCAAACCGCTGCGCCACCCAGGGATCCCCATCTGAAGCTTTTTTTTTTTTCCCATCTGAAGCTTTTAATGAGACCTAGTGTACCTCACTGTGGATCACAGGACCCCAAGCAAACATGCTGTCTTGCATATCTTGGTATAGAGGAATCCCCAATCACACAAGAGAAAAGAAACATAATACAAAAATGTTACTAACAGCCTGGGATTGAGAGATATTCCCAGCATGACGTGGTAGGGATGTGGACTCAGAGTTCATTCACAAACACACACACACACACACACACACACACACAATAACGAGAGTATAACCTTTCATCACCTTCACCTTCACTTCTGATGAAAGCCAGGCCGGCCTCTCATCATGTCACAAATGCCTGTATTGTGCCAGGGAATGACACTGGCTCTGGGTGTGTATTGTGGGCCAGTGGTGGGGACGGCGTCCTTCTCCAGGAAGGGCTTGTGTGGAGTTAGTGTCCCAACTGCATCAAAAGAGGGAACTCCTGGGTTACTGTTTGATTTATTTTCCTTTGGGTGGAGGAGAAGAATGTGAAAGGAATTTCAGGGAGCTACCAGTAAATAAAGACTGGATATGGTGTGAAGAATTCACCAAACCAGGGTAAAACAGGAAGGACAAAAGAGAAACATGGTCATTCTCAGTAGACAAGTGTCTAAATCATATGGAAAGGAGATGAATAATATATGGAAGCAGCACGAAACTTTAAATAATAATACAAATAGGCCAAGATCCTACCCAGGTCTCAGATGGAAGCTGTCCTCTTCCCAAGGAACCATCTGGTTCTGAAGGTCATCTGTACTTGGTGTGCTCAGCGACCAGAAGCTTCTACTGGACCATGAGGATCCTCAGGGTGAGGAGCTGGATTGAAGGACCTTCGACCTGCATGGAAATACTCATGGATCCTTCAGGTGCTTATGTCAGCTAACTGGTTGTGACCTTTACCATCCCTGTGGTGAAACCTAATGTCCATGTGATGGGGGGAGGAGGTGGAGCCTTAAGGACCACTTAGGTTAGGAGATGCAGCCTCATTATGGGATCAGGCACTTATACACCAGGATTGGGAAAGCTCCCAGCACCCTGGCTCCATGTGAGGTGACTGGGAAGGGACGGGATAGGATGTGGGCGCTCCCCAGACACCACACCTCCCTACACCTGGACCTCAGACGACCCAGACACCAGATCTGTGAGAATGAGTGTCTGTTGTTTGATCTGTCCAGCTCATGTATGATGTTCCAACAGGGAATATGGGCTTAAGTAATTTTTTCTTTATTTAAATTGAATTTACCAACATTCACTCTACCGTCAGTGTTCATCATATCATGTAAACTTCTTAAACTCCCATCACCCAGTTACCCCATTCTCCACCTCCTCCCTTCTAGTGACCCTCATTTTTTCCCCAGAGTTCAGTGTGTCTCATGATTTGTCTTCCTCTCTAGTCTTACCCCACTAAGTTTCACTCCTTCCCTTATGGTCTCTTTCAAAATCAATGAGACCATATCATTGCCTTTCTATGCTTGATTTTTTCTCAATATAATGACTCCAGTTCCATCCATGTTGACGGAAACATTATTTCATGTTATTCATTATGTCTGACGGTTATGTAATATCCCATTGTATATATAAAGCACATCTTCTTTTTTGTATATTGTTTATTGGAGTGCGATTTGCCAACATACAGCATATCACCCAGTGCTCATCCAATCAAGTGCCCCCCTCAGTGCCTGTCACCCAGTCACCCCCATTACCCGCCCACCTCCCCATCCACTACCCCTTGTTCTTTTCCCAGAGTTAGGAGTTTCTCAACTTCTGTCACCCCCTCTGATATTTCCACTCATTTTCTTTCCATTCTCCTATGATCCCTTTCACTGTTTTTATATTCCCCAAGAATGAGACCATATAATGTTTTTCCTTCTCCAATTGACTTATTTCACTCAGCATAATATCCTCCAGTTCCATTCAAGTCAAAATGATTGGTGGGTATTCATCATTTCTAATGGCCGAGAAACATCCCACTGTATACATAGACCACAGCTTCTTTATCCATTCATCTGTCAATAGACACTGAGGCTCCTTCCACTGTTTGGCTGTTGTGGACTGTGCTGCTGTGAACATTGAGATGCAAGTGTCCCTTCATTTCATTAAATCTGTGTCTTTGGGGTAAATAGCCTGTAGTGCAGTGGCTGGCTCCTAGGGTGGCTCTATTCTCACATTTTCAGGACATTCCATTCTGTTCTCCATACCGACTCAACAAGCATAATTCCCACCAGGAATAAAAGAGGCTTCCACTTTCTCAATATTCTCCCTTATATTTGTTGTTTCTGGCCTTTTTACTTTATCCATTCTGAGTTGTATAAGTGGTATCTTAGTGTGGTTTTCATTTGTATTTCCCTGATGACAAGTCAGGTGGATCATTTTTGTCCTCTGCCTGTTGGCCATTTGTCGGTCTTCTTTGGAGAAAAGCCTTTTCATGTATTCTCCCCATTTCTTGACTGGAATGATTGCTATGTTGGCTGCTGAATTTGTTAACGTAATATCTTGTCCTATTCTGTAGGCTGCCTTTTGTTTTGTCGCCTGTTGTATTGTTGTACAGATTCTATCTTGATGAAGTCCTAACAGTTTATTTTTCCCTTTGTTTCCTATGCCTTTTTTGATCAGCCTTGCTAGCAGTCACTGCAACTGACGACAAAAAGATGCTACCTGAATCCACTTCTAGGATTCGGATGAATTGTTGTCTCAGATTTCAGTATTTCATTATTTTAAGATTATCTTTTTGCATGGTGTAGCAGAATGGTCCACTTTCACTCTTATGCAGGTGGCTGTCCAATATTTTTCAGATCTATTTTTGGATGTGTATTTTTTCATTAGATATTTTTTCTTGCTTTTTGAGGAGTAGTTGCCCATAGGCTGAGGGTCCCTTTCTGTGCTCTCTGGTCTGTTCAATTGATCTATGTGTTGTTTTTGCCAGTACCACGCTATCTTGATGACAAAGGCTTTATAATAGAGATTCTCTGCAAACATTGTTATGCCCTGCAGCTGTAGTTTTGTTTCTGTTGTTGTTTTTTTTCCCAAAATGATTCTACCTGTTTGACAACTAAGGAAAGAAATTGAAGAAGACACAAAGAGATGAAAAACATTCTGTACTTACAGATTAGAACAACGAATATTGTCAGGGCACCTGTGTTGCTCAGAGGTTGAGTGTCTGCAATTGGCTGGGGTTGTGATCCTGGGGTCTTGGGATAGTGTCCTGCATCAGGCTTTTGGAAGGGAGCCTGTTTCTCCCTCTGCCTCTGTGACTCTCCTGAATAAACAAATAAATCTTTAAAACAAAAACAAAAATATTGGGGATCCCTTGGTGGCTCACCGGTTTGGCGCCTTCTTTTGGACCAGGGTTCGATTCCCGAGTCCCGGGATTGTGTCCCACGTCGGGCTCCAGGCATGGTCCTGCTTCTCCCTAAGACTGTGTCTCTGCCTCTCTATCTCTGTATCATTAATGAATAAATAAAATCTTTAAAAAAACAAAAATAAATCCTGTGAAAATCTCTATGTTGCCCAGAAGCTTCTACATATTCAAAGCAATCCTTGTGAAATCATCCTGGACATTTTTCACAGAGTATGAACATAAAATCCTAAAATTTTTATGGCACACACAGAGATATTAGGGACACATGGATGCACGGTTGTGGCCCTTCTGTATTTGTTGTGAGAAGTATCATGTAACCACCCTTATCCAGTGAAGGGTGCATTTCTCACCTGGAACTAGGACTAATCTGTTGCAAACCATAAGTATCTGTCAAAAAGTCAGAGTGGACACACTGAACAGAAGGAGAACAATGATACAAGAGAGTCAGAGATACTCAGACACTTTGGAACTTTAGTTTAAGGATGTTCTTTTATAACGTTTCCAGAAGATGAGGATGCGACGACCCAGTGGGATTTGTGTCTCACCATCACCTTACAGGGTTGTGTTGTACTGATGGCCTTTAGGTGTATCCCTTGTCACTGGATGAACATTTGGTGCCCCGTGTCCTCATTTCAACCCACCTGCATCTGTGACTCTCCCTTTGGCCATGAGATCAATTTCCCTTTAGGATTTCCTCAGTGGAACCCCTCAAGGTTCCTACACGACTTATTTGGCCTTTATCATTTTATTTAAATGCAATCATTTTTGTCATGTTATTTGCAACAACCAGGTAACATGACCTGGTTATGTCAATACCTAACAGCTCTACCATCCTATTCCAGAGTCTACATGTGAACATACATAACAGTGAAGCTATTTCAGGGAAGGTAATTCCACTCATGGTCAGCAAGGCAGGGGAGCAGCTCTGAATGCTCAGAAGCAGGGCATTGGTTGGCTGTGATGATTTCATCATTTATACAAAGAGCAGCTATCTCCAGACATGAACACTCAGAAAATAGATGTGAGATGATAGAGCAAGGGATAGAGCACACAGATCCTCTTGCAGTGTGCAGCTCTGGACCTGAGCTGGGCTTACATGGATGTCTAAATGCACAGTGAAATTGGAAATAGATTGTTATCATGTGCTGTTGGTGTTGTTTCCTCTATAGATGCTCACACCTCACCTTGTTGAGGCCTGTATTGGGGTTTTGTGACTCTTCCTGACTGCATTGTAGAGCAGTTATGAACATGGCCTCCTACGTCTAGCCTGGGATTGAATGTTTGCACCCCGGAGTCTTCAGGGAGCCCTCATAGGAGAGCCATCAATCCCTTTCTGTCCTCAGTTGACATCTGAATCATGTGTTCACCATACCTGTGTCTGGGCTGGTGTATCTCAGACACATGAATGGATCTCTAAACGACAATATAAAGGCTCTATAGCATGGAACTGGGGTCATCCTCTGAGGGCTTGTCACGAGTGAGGGTCTAGTTTCTGCCTGCTGGTTTCAGAATAGATGTCACTGGACCACACAGCGTTCAGTTTATGGAAACAAAGCACAACGACTGCACTCAGACCCAATGTTCACAAGTCTATAGGTTCCAGTCCTTCTTAACCATGCATCACATTGTGCCACTTTTTCTTCTTGGCACTCAGGGGGTCCTTAGATACAGAAATTTCCCTATTTTTCCATTTGAGCACCATCATACCAGGTCCATCCCCCACAGGAGTACAATTGTACAAGTTCATATATTCCTCTCTTGTCCTTAAAATTCTTGACAGTAGCTTCTGCAAGCAACCTTCCTCCTGCTGTCATCCCTACAATTGTATCTCCCCAATGTCAATACCACACAGCTCCACCAATTCCAAACCTGCTCAGTATTCTATTAGGAGTCCTTCTGTTGTTGCTTTTTCAACTCTGATCGGTTTCATGGATATTCGAAATGATTCAATAACTTTCCAGCTGTTTCAGGGATGTGACAAGCCCTGAGTCCCCTAAAACTTCTGACATGTTAACTTCTCTCTCCCATATTTTCTTATACTAAAGATGGTGTGGTTAAATTTTCCTGATTTATATGTTGGAGGTGAACTTTGGACCCTGGTGTTTTGTTTCAGAATATCGTAAACTTATTTTCACCCCTACTCTGATTCTGGATCCTAAGGACTCATTTTTGTTTGTACAAGCCTACTGAGTATTGTACTAATACTATATTATGTTTCAGGAAGTAATTATAGACATATGTGGTCCATGAACATAAGGTCATTCAACAGGTGACATAAGGAGCAATGCATGGTCTTGGAGTGAGACTGGGGATTCAAGGAGGACACAGATGCTCCCAAAGGACCAGAATTGCAGGAATATTATTGGCAGGACTCCATGTCTCTGTGCAGGTGACACAGGTGCCATTTGAGTGGTAGGCTCTGCTTGCAGTCTTCCTGATGCATATGTTCCATTGAAAGATGGAAAGGGGGGTACCTGGGTGCTCAGCAGTTTAGTGCCACCTTCAGTCCAGGGCCTGATCCTGGAGATCAGAGATCGAGTCCCACATCAGGCTCCATGCATGGAGCCTGCTTCTCACTCTGCCTGTGTCTCTCCATCTCTCTCTCTCTCTCTCTCTCTCTCTCTCTGTGGGTCTCTCATGAATAAATAAAACATTAAAAAAAAGATGGAATGAGCTAGATTTGGAAACAGAACAGAAGTCCTGTATGCAGCCTGCGGGGTCAGGGGGACTGATCTAAGAAACCAAAATTACGGTTGATCAGAGGCACAAATTAAAATTTCTTTGAAACGGAAATTTCCTGCTGCATTTGTTATCAAAAATACCTGATAAATCCGTAGAAGAGGTTCATGGTAGATAGTTTTCTTCTCTTAGATGGATATAGTATTTGAATGTAAAAAGAGTTCGTGAAAAACTTACAGTTGCCAAGCAGCACCATACTGTTAGTTTAGGAGGGATAAGAAAAATAGAAATATAGGGTATACAATGGAAAATGTTCATTCTGACACGAGTTTATTATAGCCCAATCTCTGCTTGAATGAGTTCATTCTGTATCAGGTAGCTCATCAAAGTGATTACAGAAGATCACAGAGTTTACTGCAGTGAAACACAGTGACTGAGGTGTTAGAGACTTACAAATAGAACTGCATTACCTGAAACCCTCTGAAATTCAGCTAAATTCTAAATTTAGAATTGCAGGAATATTATAGGCAAGACTCCGTGTCTTTGTGAAGTGGACACAGGCGTCTTTTGGTTGGCAGTCTTCCAGATGCATGTGATTCATTCAAAGATGCAATGTGTTAGATTTGGAGACAGAAGACAAGTCCTGTACATAGCTCATAGGGTCAGGAGCAATGATCTGAGAAATTCAAAATGAAGGTTGATTAAAGGCATAGATTGAAAAGAATTGAAACTGAATTTTCCACCCACATTTGTTATCAAAAATACCTTTCATCAAAATACATCATTTTTTAATAATAAATTTATTATTTATTGATGCTCAATTTGCCAACATACAGAATAACACCCAGTGCTCATCCTGCCAAGTGCTCCCCTCCTTGCCCATCACCCAGTCACCCCAACACTCCGCCCAACTCCCCTTCCACTACCCCTTTTTCAAGAGAGTCAGAGATCCTCAGACACTTTGGATCTTCAGTATAAGTATGTTCTTTTATAACGTTTCCAGAAGATGAGGATGTGATGACCCAGTGGGATTTGTGTCTCTCCATCACCGTACAGGGCTGTGTTGTAGTGATGGTTGTGACACATGTGCCTTGTCACTTGCGAACATGTGGTGCCCTGTGCCCTCATTTCAAACCCACCTGCATCAGTGACTCTCCCTCTTGGCATGAGTTCAGATTCCCTTTAGGATTTCCTCAATGGACCACCTCAAGGGATTTACATGACTTATTTCCTCTTTCTCATTGTATTTAAATGTAATCATTTTTGTCATGGGATAGGCAAAAACCAGGTAACATGACCTGGTCATGTCAATATCTAACAGCCCTACCATCCTAATCCATAGTCTACATGTGAACTTACATGACGGTGAAGCTGTTTCAGGGAAGGTTAGTCCACTCATGGTCAGCAAGGCAGTGGATCAGCTCCAAATGCCTAGAAGCAAGGCAGTAGTTGTCTTTGTCAATTTCACTAATATTTATACACATACCAGCTGTCTCCAAACATGCACACTCAGAACATAATGTGAAAGGATGGAGCAAGGGATGGAGCACACATTTCCGCTGGCAGTGTGCAGACCTTGACCGGAGATGGGCTTGGATGAATCTGTAAATTCACAGTGCAGTTGGCAATGGATTGTTATCATTTGCTATTGGTTTAGTTTCCTCTTTAGATGCTCACACCCTACCTTGTTGAGGCCTGTTTTGGGGATTTTGTGACTCTCTCCTGGCTGCATCAGAGAGCTGTTCTGAACATGGCCTCCTACCTCTGGCCTAGGGTTGAATGTTTGCACTTCCAGTCTTCAGGGAGCCCTCACAGGAGAGCCATCAAGCCCTTTCTGTCCTCAGTTTACACCTGAACCCCATGTTCACCCTACTTGTGTCTAAGCTGGCTTATCACAGGCACATGAATGAGTCTCTAAATGTCAATAGGAGGGATTCCTTTGGTGTGGACCTGGGATGGTCCTCCGAGCAAGGGTCTCATGGTCTCTTACTTTCTGCTTGCTGGTCTCAGGATAGAAGTCACAGGACCAAACAGGGTTCAGTTTATGGAAACACAAATCACAACGCCTGCACTCAGACATAATGTTTACCCATCTCCAGAATCCTGTTCTTCTTAATCATCCATCACATGGTGCCACTATTTCTTTGCAGGACTCAGGGGGACCGCAGATCCTGGAAATTTCTCCACTTTGCCACTTGAGCACCATCATACCAGGTTCGCTCCATGCAGGACCAGAATTCGTTTTTTTTTTTTAAATTAGTGTTCAATTTGCCAGCATACAGTTAAAAGTGTTAGATTTGGAGACAGAACAGAAGTCGTGTGCACAGCCACAGGGTCAGGGGGACTGATCTGAGAAAACCAAATTTAAGGTTGAATAGAGGCACAGATTGAAATTGAATTGAAAGTGAATTTTCCTGACACATTTTGTTTTTTTCCTTTTATTTTATTATTTTTAAATAAATTTATTTTGTATTGGTGTTCAATTTGGCAACATGCAGAATAACATCCAGTTCTCATCCCGTCAAGTGCCCCTTCAGTGCCCACCATCCAGTCACCCCCATCCCCACGCTCCTCCCGTTCCACCACCCTTAGTTCTTTTCCCAGAGATAGGAGTCTTCCATGTTCTGTCTACCTCTCTGATATTTCCTACATATTTCTTCTCCCTTCCCCTCTATTCCCTTTCACTATTATTTATATTCCCCAAATGAATGAGACTATATAATGTTTGTCCTTCTCCGATTGACTTATTTCACTCAGCATAATACCCTCCAGCTATATCCACATCAAATCAAATGGTGGGTATTTGTCATTTCTAAGGGCTGAGTAATATTGCATTGTATATATAAACCACATCTTCTTTATCCATTCATCTTTCGATGGACACGGAGGCTCCTTCCACAGTTTCCTGCCACATTTATTAACAAAAATACCCTATAAATCTGTCGAAGGGTTCAAGGGTCGATATTTTTCTTCTCTTAGATGGAATATACTATTTGAATATAAAAGGAATTCATAAAAAACTTACATTGGAAAGGCAGCATTACACTGTTCATTTAAGAGGGATAAGAAAAATAGAAATATAGGCTGTACCATGGAAAATGTTCATCCTGACACCAGTTTATTATATCTCAAACTCTGCATGAATGCAGCTCATTCTGCATCAGGTAAGCTTATCAAAGCCATTACAGAAAATCACAGATTTGACTGGAGTGACACACAGTGACTGAGTTGATAGAGAGTTACAAATCCAAGTACATTACCTGAAACACTGAAATTCAGCTATATTCTAAATTTAGCAAAATCATGTAATCCTCGATACAGCAGGGTTCCACATATCTAAGGAACCCTGCCAGTCTGTCCATCAGGTGTTTCAAGAGAGCCAGTAAGTCCTGTGGAGAGGAGCACAGGCCAAGATTCTGACTCACTGATGTGCACAAGGACATATGAGAAACCCTCTACAATTTAAGGGGTAGGAAAAAATCACTCTATGGGGACACATGACACCTAAAAGCCAAGATTGACATGCAAAAAGCAGTACAAATTACCACGTGGACACAAAGTCTGAAGTCTGGAATATTACTTAATAAAAACATAGTTTCTCAAAGCAGTCAATATGAACACACAAAGGCGGTCACAACAGTTTGACAAGTAGGGCAAGAGGAGAACATATAGGACTTGAGATCCAGGAGTTATCAGGTAACATTCAAAAACATGGTGTAGTGAAAAATGCCACTAAACAATTATGAAAAATAAGGGAAGAAAGTTGGAGGAGGTCCTTTCATTGATCCTTCAGGTATAGATATCAGCTCATTGTGTGCGAACTCTACCATCCCCTTGTTGAAACCTAAGTCCCATGAGATGGGAGGAGGAGGTGGGCCTTGCGGAGCACTTAAGTCAGCAGATCGATCCCCATGATGGGATCAGGAACCTTGTTCACCAGGACTAGGAAATTTCCATACCTCCGCTCCATGTGAGGTGACAGGGAAAGGAGAGACTAGGACGTGGGTGCTCTCCAGACACCACATCTGCATGCACCTGGATGTCAGATGTCACAGACTCCAGAACTATGGGAAATGAAGGTCTTTCTTTGATTTGCCAAATCCATTTAGATGTTACAGCAGCCAGCACAGGCTAAACTTCTCTTCTTCTTCTTCTTCTTCTTCTTCTTCTTCTTCTTCTTATTATTATTATTATTTAATTAAATACAATTTTCCAAACTTTACTATACACCCAGTGCTCATTACATCACGTACCCTCCTTAATTCCCATCACCCAGTTACCCCATCCCCACAATAACCTCCCTTCCAGTGACCCTCAGTTTAATTACCAGAGTTAAGTGACTCTCACGGTATACCTTCCTCTCTAGTATTACCCTGGTCAGTTCCACTCCTTCCCTTTTGGTCTCTTTCAATATTTCTTATACTCCACATATGACTGAGACCATATCATTGCCTATCAGTGATTGGTTTATTTTCTTCAATATAATACCTCAAGTTCCAACCATGTTGACGTGAATGTTCCTTCATGTTAAACATAATTTCTAGCAACTTAATTATACTTCAATTTATATATAAACCACATCTTCTTTATCCTTTTTCCTGTCAAGGAACACCATAGTTCCTCCCAGTTTAATTATTGTGGACATGCTGCTGTGAACATTGGGGTGCAGGTGACCCTTCATTTAACTATATCTGTGTCTCTGAAGCTAATACCCAGTATAGCAATGGCTGGGCATAGGGTGGCTGTATTCTCAGTTTTTGAATAAATTTGATTCCATTATCTGAGGAGCCTGCACCAGCTTTCGTTCCTACCAACAGTGCAAGAGTTCTCCCTTTCTCCACATCCTCTGCAATATTTGTTATTTGCAGCCGTGTCAGTGTATCCATTCTGAGTTGTATAAGTGGTATCTCCTTGTGATTTTCATTTGTATTTCCCTGATAACAATTCATGTGGATCATCTTGCTTTTTTTAATAATAAATTTATTTTTTATTATTGTTCAATACAGAATAACACCCAGTGCTAACCCCGTCAAGTGCCCCCCTCAGTGTCTGCCACCCAGTCACCCCCACCCGCCGTCCTCCTCCCCTTCCACCACTCCTAGATCATTTCCCAGAGTTAGGGGTCTTCCATGTTCTGTCTCCCTTTCTGATTTTTCCTACCCATTTCTTCTCCCTTCCCCTCTATTCCCTTTCACTATTATTTATATTCCCCAAATTAATGAGACCATATTATGTTTGTCCTTCTCTGATTGACTTATTTCACTCAGCATAATACCCTTCATTTCCATTGACGTCAAAGCAAATGGTGGGTGTACCACCTGTAGGAATACATATCATAAAATTTTCTTAAAATAAATAAAATGAAATTAGAAAAAATAAGTATACAATATACATATAATATACACATTAAAGAGAAAATTTAAGAACAAAATAATGGTGTGAAGATTAATTACATTAAACAAGTATGGAAATTGGGAAGACAAAAGAGAGAAATGGTCATTCTAAGTAGACAAATATCTGATTCTCTGGGAAAGGAGATTAAAGATATATGGAAGAAGCACATAACACAAAATTATAGTACAAATACACCAAGATCCTACGTGGAGCCTCAGGTGGAAGCTATCCTCTCCTCAAGGTCACCAGCTGGTTCTGAAGATCAGGTGTACACTGTGCACATGCAGAGACCACAAGCTTTTACTGGACCCATGAGGATCCTCATGGTTAGGTTCTGGATTGGAGGACCTCCCACCTGCATGGAACAACTCCTTGATCCTTCAGGTGATGATATCAGTTCCCTGGGTGTGACCTCTACCATCTGCATGGTGAAACCTATCACCCATGTGATGTGAGGCAGTGGTGGAGCCTTAGCGGAGCACTTAGGTCAGAAGGTGTGCAGCCTCATGATGGGATCAGGTCCCTTATACACCAGGACTGGGAAAGCTCCCCGCACACTGGACCAATGTGAGGTGACAGGGAATGGACAGGCTAGGATGTGGGCGGTCGCCAGACACCACATATGCCTACTCTTGGACCTCAGGGTTTCCAGGCTCCAAGTCTATGGGAATGAGTGTCTGTTGTTTGATTCATCAAGTCCATGTAGGATGTTCCAGCAGGGGAACCAGATTAAGGTCATTTATATTGTCTTTATTTAAATGCAATTTGCCAGCATATTGTATAACACACAGTCCTCTTCACATCACATGCCCTCCTTAATGCTGATCTGTTATGCCCAAGATTGGAAATCTGAGAAACCACCAAGGAGCTGACACCGATGCAAGTGCAAGAGGGTTTATTAGCAAGCTCGAGCTTGGATCTCAGTATACCCAACACAGTGGAGCAGGGACTTTAACCCCGAAGTGTGTTACAGCTGGGTTTTTTATGGGCTGGTCTAGGGGATTTTCAGAAGGGGAGAAGGAATTTCTCAAGTTCTGTTTACATTCTGATATGGGGCTTTCAAGGGCATGGAGCTCTGTTCTCATTCTAATATGGGGCTTTCTGCCACTGGCTTGAGTTGTTGTCTTCCGATATTGGATTCCCTACTGAGGACATTCTGCAATTTTTTCTGTAAAGTTCAGCTCTTCTTTACAGGGGCCTAAGATGGCTGTACTTGTGATAATGCTAAACTTGAGGTAGAATGGCCTTAATTTTTCTCCGCCTCCACATTTCCCCCTCTCAGAGAAACCTAAGGAAGGACCCAATCATGGGTCCCCGTTGGTTTCCGAGTGAGCCACTGGGAATGGTTAAACCATGATTCAAACCAACCTTGTCGCTGTTCTTGCTCCCATTTACATCTAGCCAAACCTTTTCTGACTTTTGCCACAGATTCCCGGACCTTTCCTGAGTGGCCAGTAAAGAAGCAACACTACTCTTTTGGGGCAGTACATAACCCCCCTCCTTGCTTGCAACAGCCTCTCTACACTTAAGATGCTCCCATCTTTTAAAACTTAAAAGACTTTAAAAGCAAGGCTGAATTGGGTGCACATTTTTAAATGGCTAATGGAGATTGGTTGTGGCATGAAGAGGACAGAGCATAAGCAACATTAGTGGGGTGAGAACGGAGCAGTCTTCGCTTTAGGGGATTTTGGCCTTTCCATTCTGGAACAAAGTCCATGATAATGCCGTGTGGGTCAGCTGGCCAGATGTGGGTGTAGTGGACCCAGGGAGTAATCCCATCGACCTTGAGAGCATTGGGAGTGGTCAGGATCACAATGTAGTGTCCCTTCTAGCGAGGTTGAAGTGTCTGGTGTTGGTTTCTCCTCACCTACACCCAGTCACCTGGCTTGTATCCATGGGAACCCAGAGCTTGCCCAGTCTCTTAGAGGGCCCTCAGCTATGGTCACAACTGCTCATGGATTCGTTGTAACATTTGGAGGGAGAAAAGGAGTTGGTGTTTATCAAATTCTGCAAGCACCTCAGGGTTTAAATTGGAGATAATAGGTGGAGGAATACTGAACATGATCTCATAGGGAGTCAGTCTGATCCTATATGGGAAGTTCCTCACCCTATATAGGAGAAAGGCGAGGAGAGTCACCCCGTCCCCGCCAGTCTCCAGGGCTAATTTAGTTAAAGTATCCTTTAATATTCTGTTTATCCTCTCTACCTGTCCTGAGCTTTGGGGCCTATATGCACAATGTAATTTCCAGTCTGCCCCAAGTGCTAGTGCCACTCCCCCTGTTTCCTTAGAGAAGAATCCTGGGCTGTTGTCTGATCCAATCTTTCTTAAAATTTTTATTTATTTATGATAGTCACACACACACACACAGAGAGAGAGAGAGAGGCCGAGACACAGGCAGAGGGAGAAGCAGGCTCCATGCACCGGGAGCCCAATGTGGGATTCGATCCTGGGTGTCCAGGATCGCACCCTGGGTAAAGGCAGGTGCCAAACCGCTGCGCCACCCAGGGATCCTGTCTGATCCAATCTTAAGAGGAATACCATACCTCAGTAAAATGTCTTCTAGCAGTTTCTTGGTCATGGTCTGTACTGTTTCATGTTTGGTAGGAAATGCCTCTGTCCATCCAGAAAAATTATCTACAAACACTAGTAAATACCTGTATCCATATTTTTCAGGTTTTACCTCAGTGAAGTCCACTTCTCAGTAGGCTCCTGGGCGGTCCCCTCAGAGCCGAGTGCCCAGGTTAGATCCATGGGTGGTGGCATTAGTTAACTGGCATGTGTGGCAGCTTGCCACAATCTGTTCCATCTTTGCTCGAGTTTTTACTAGTAATCTTTGCATGTCATATGAGGTCTTCCATCTTCCTTATTCCCATGTGACTACTCCGGTGCATTTTTTATAGGAATCGCCATCCTACTTCCTCCTGCAGCCAATGGTCAATGTCAGTCATTGGGGCTGATGGCGTTTGGTGGAGAAGATATTCGACTTATAAACTCAGGACAAGCACCTGAATCAGGCACCCTTCTTTTTTTTAGAATTTTTGCCCCTTCAGGATGGAAGTGAATTTGTGCCCCCATCTAGGTGAGCAAATCCTGACCTAACAATGGGTAGGGGCACTCAGGGATGACCATGAAGGAATGGGATACCCAGCCCATGCCGAGATCCACAGTTCTTCGGGTAGCCCATGACTACTGTCTGGTGCCCGTGACCTCTTGCACCCATGAAGTCTTGTTTGCCAATTTCCCTTGGGGTTGTAATAAAACCGAATGCTGTGCACCAGTGTCCACTAAGAATTCAATGGGTTTCCCCTCCACTCTGAGAGTAATCCTGGGCTTGGGGAGAGGTGCCAAACCCCAACTCCCCTAGTCGTCCAGGTCCTCCATCTCCAAGATCTTGGCAGGGGCCTTAGATCCTTTGTTAAGATAGTTTTTTACCCAGTGGCCCTCTTCTTTACAATAATCACATTGGTTTTTGTTCAGCTTAGGGCACTCCTGACGGGGACCAGGGCCATCCTCCTTACATGTCCCTGAAGCCAGCTTCTTGAAGTGCCTCAGTCTTTCCCGTGGGTCCTCCGTGGTTGTGGCCAGCGGATCTTGGCCAGGTTTCGGGTCTGCTGGTCACATAGTTTGGCTTGTTGGTCTTCCAGACTTTCTCTATTATTATACACTCTTTCTGCTACTATTACTAAGTCCTGCAAGTTCTCCTCTCCTAGTCGCTCTACTCTTTGCAATTTCTTTTTAATGTCCAGAGTGACCTGGTTAACAAAAGCCATGATAATTGCAGCCTTTGTTTCTGGGGCTTCTGGGTTCATAGGGGTGTACTGCCTAAAAGCCTCCATGATTCTATCTAATAAGGCTGCTGGACTCTCATCCTTACCCTCTCTCACATCACATACGATGGCCAGATTGGTAGGCTTGCAAGCGGAAGCCTGGAGACGTGCCATTAGAGTTTGGCAGCAGACCGGGATCTCTCCTTACCATTCAGCCAAGTTGTAGTCCCAGGTGGGGTGGGATAAACAGAAGGCAGCATTTATGAGGTCTGGGTTTTGAGTCGGCTGTCTGTCCTCTCCCAGGACAGGTGGACAGCTTCCACCTGAATTCGTTCTCTCTCTTCGGTGGTGAAGAGAACCTGCAGGAGCTGTTGGCAGTCATCCCAATTAGGCTGGTGGGTAAAGAGATCAGTATCTAAAAGCCCTATTATTTCCCACACATTTCTTCTTCCTTCCCTTATATTCCCTTTCACTATTATTTATATTCCTCAAATGAATGAGAACATACATAGGAAATATCAGAAAGGGAGACAGAACATAAAGACTTGAAACTCTGGGAAACCAACTAGGGGTGGTGGAAGAGGAGGAGGGCGGGGCGTGGGGGTGAGTGAGTGACGGGCACTGAGGGGGACACTTGAGGGGATGAGCACTGGGTGTTATTCTGTATGTTGATAAATTGAACACCAATAAAAATTATTTTATTAAAAAAATAAAAAAATAGAAGCCTGATCGGATCTCTCAAATTAAAAAAAAATATTTTTAATTTAAAAATTGAAATAAAAAGATCTCTCGAATTATCAGAGAACTATGCAATTTGGATTTTCCAATTATATAAATCACCGGTGGAGAACGGCCAATATAGCATTAAATATATTGCCAGTCTCATTAGGGGCCCCATGGCGCAGAGAGGAAGGGCTATGGAGTTGGCCAGCCCCGCATTTGCAGGTGGTCCTTCCGTGTGTCCCTGCTGCTGACCCGCACACAGGGACTCCCTCGTCAGGGAGGGGTGGTGACCCTTCTGCATCCCCCAGCGCCTCCAAGGAGGGGGGGAAGGGGGAGTGGGTGCCAAAAGGGCGGCGGGAGAATCAGGTCCTCCAGGGAGGAATCCTGAAAGACCAGATTAAGGGGCGCTTGGGCCGTAGAGTCGGTCTCCTTATCAGCTTTCCACAGGACTAGGATCTCGGTAGGTTCTGCTTTGGGGGGTAAAAGTCGTTTTAGCCAAGGAGGGGGATTCTCGATCATGTCCTGCCAGGCCAAGATGGAGGGCACCTGGTCAGAGTGGCCATCCAGTTTGTCCCTGAAGATCACGGTCTTAACCTGAATGATAATAGGTAGGTGGAAAGTTCCTTCTAGGGGGGCCATCCCAGGTCAAAGTTTGGCCATTATGAAATGCAGTAAGTTTGAAATCTCCCTCTCCTTATGTAAACAGTTATGACAGCTAACAAAGACACAGTGACACAGACAAATGCACAAACAGTTAGTAAGGACATAGTAACACAGACAAACTTTCCAGTGTGGCTGGAGAGACAAAACAGAAAGTAATCCGAAGGCTTGGCATCTGGCCCTCCTTACAGATGAGGACGTCCATCCTCCTTATAGATGAGGATTCCCGTCCTCCTTACAGCTGAGGACTTCCGTCCTCCTTACAGATGAGGACCCCGTCCTCCTTGCAGATGAGGACCTCTGTCATCCTTACAGACGAGGACCCCCTTCTCCTTACAGATGGGGACCTCCGTCCTCCTTACAGTTAAGGACCTTCGTCCTCCTTACAGATGAGAACCCCATCCTCCTTACATGAGGACACTGTCCTCCTTACAGATGAGGACCCTGTCATCCTTACAGATGGAGACCTCCATCCTCCTTACAGATAAGGACCTCTGTCATGCTTACAGATGGGGACCTCTGTCCTCCTTAAAGATGAAGACCTCTGTCCTCCTTACACGAGGACCCCATCTTCCTTACAGATGAAGACCTTGTCCTCCAGGCAGGGTAAAGGGACGTCTGCTCAAGACCCCCGGTCAACAGCCTGCCAGTGCATCTGCCTAAGCTGATGTTGACCCAATACAGATTGGAATTCCTACAGGTAAAAGTACAGTTTAGAGCTCTCAGAGAATATTTGCACAAAAGGTGGAAAAAGCTGAGAGCCCTCACCATGCGTGAAACCATCCCAATGGGGTCCTGGGGATTTTTGGATCCTGGACAAACCCGCAAATCTGAGAAACCACCATGGAGCCGACACCATTGCAAGCACCCGAGTGTTTATTAGCAAGCCCGAGCTTGGGTCCAAGTATACCCAAACACAGCTGAGCAGGACTTGGAACCCAAAGTGGGTACAGCTGGATTTTATATGGGCTGGTCTTGGGGATTTTCAGAAGGGGTGGGGGAATTTCTCAAGTTTTGTTTACATTCTGAGATGTGGCTTTCAGGGGCATGGAGCTTTCTTCTCATTCTAATATGGGGCTTTCTGTCACTGGCTTGGGCTGTAGTCTTTCTGATATAGGATTCTCTCCCTGGGCAATTCTGAGCTCTGTTGTCTTTCTGATATGGGATTCCCTGCCAAGGACATTCTGCAGTTTTTTTCTCTAAAGTTCAGTTCTTATTCACAGGGGCCTAAGATGGCTGTACTTGTGCTAATGCCAAACTTCTGGTGGAATGGCCTTAATTTTTCTTGACCTGCACAATCAATGAGTCGCTCCATCCACCTGCCCACCTCTCTTCCAGAGACCATTACTTTGTTTCCAGAATTAAGTGTCTCTCATGGTTTGTCTTCCTCTCTAATTTTCCCAACTCTGTTCCTCTGCTTTCCCTTATAATCCCTTGCAATATTTCTTATATTCCACATATGAGTGAGAACATATGTTTGCTTTCTTTCTCTCACTGACTTATTTCACTCAGCATAACGTCCTCCAGTTGCATCCATGACAAAGCAAATGGTGGGTATTGATTCTTTCTGATGGAGGAACAACAACAATGGCAACAGCAAGGTCTCCAGCCCTGGAGTCAGCTCCCTGCAGTAGCTAACCCAGTTTCCCGGTCCCCCCCACACACTGGCTTAGATGCTCCCGGGGTAGTGGGGGCACTGACCTGCAAGCTTGGTGACTCAGGCAGCAGGAGAGTCCTGGCTGTCCCTGGGGCAATGCAGGATCCTGGGTTTTGTCTGATGGGTGCCCTGGGATCCAGGGCCATGCGCTTCTGGAATTGCGCTCCCATGGCCCGAACCTCCTAAAGGCCGCAATATACAGACCCCACTGTCCGGAGACCCTGCCTCCCTGGCTTCTCCCAAATGCCCTGCAGGCTGCACTCCAGCTCTTTACTGGGACCTATCCACAAGTTTTGGTGCGCTTTCCCCCATGGTGCACTTCCTCTCTTAGTGACTCTGGGAAACTGGAGGCTTCACTGCCCCTCCTGCGATTCTGTCCAATTTCCCTGCTAAGCACTTTTCAGTTAAGGAAGAATACAGTGTAGATTTTTTAAAGTTCCCACTTCTCTGGGGTGGGCTTTCCTGTCCCAGATGTTCTCACCCATCTTGCCACACTTCCTCTTATTTGAGTCCATATGACATGAACTGCTACAGGGTCAAATCCTACAAATCCACTCACAAACCCTTAGAACTAATGAGTGTGTTCAGAGAATCTATAGGATACAGAATCAACATAGAAAATAAATTTATGTTTCAACACACTAACAACAAATTACCTAAAAGACAATTAACATAATAATTCTGTTGACACCAGCATTAAAAATAAAGTATTTAGGATTCAACTTCAGGAAGTATAAAATATTGTATAATAAAAATTACCTACATTAATGGGAGTAAAAGGCTAGGCTGGGAGCATCAAGGCCAGTGCTGGCTGGGAGATATTTGCAAATGACATATCAGATAAAGGGCTAGTTTCCAAGATCTATAAAGAACTTCAAAAGAAAACCAAACCTGGGGCATCAAAATGCATGATTTCAAGCTATAGACCATAGCTATGATCATTAATACGGTGCGGTCCTGGCACAAAAACAGACACAGAGATGAATAGAACAGCATAGAGAACCAGGAAATGGACCTCCAAATATATGGTAAAAATCTTCGAGAAAGTAGGAAGGAATATTCCCTGGGAAAATAAAGCAGTCTCAAAAATAATTGACATGAATAAAATTGAACAACCTCTGTAGAATAATTAAACTGGACCATTCTCTTATACCAAACAAAAATATAAAATCAAAGTAATTAAAATGTGAGACAACAGGAAAAAAATGTGAGACAACAATCCGTCTAAATCTCTGTCAGGAGAGGAGAGGGAACAACTTTTTGGAACTTAGCGACAGCAATTTTTTCCAAGGCATATCTAAAAAGGCAAGGCCAACAAAAGCAAAAATGATTTTTTTGCATTGTGGCAGGATACAAAATCAATGCCCAGAAGTCAGTGGCATTTCTATACACTAACAATGAGACTGAAGAAAGAGAAATTAAGCAGTCAATCCCATTTATAATTGCTCCCAAAATCATAAGATACCCAGGAATAAACCTAACCAAAGAGGTAAAGGTTGTATACCCTAAAAACTAAAGAAGACTTCTGAAAGATATTGAGGAAGACACAAGAGATGGAAAAATAGTCCATGCTCATAGATTGGCAGAATTAATATTGTGAAAATGTCAATGTTACCCAGGGAAATTTACACGTTTAATGCAATCCCTATCAAAATACCATGGACTTTCTTCAGAGTCTTAGAACAAATTATTTTGAGATATGTGTGGAATCAGAAAAGACCGTGAATAGCCAGGAGAATTTTAAAAAAGAAAACCATACCTGGGGGCATCACAATGCCAGATTTCAGGTTGTACTACAAAGCTGTGGTCATCAAGACAGTGTCGTACTGGCCCAAAAAGAGACACATAGATCAATACAACAGAATAGAGAATCCAGAAGTGGACCCTCAACTTTATGGTCAACTAATATTTGACAAAGGAGGAAAGACTATCCCCTAGAAGAAAGAAAGTCTCTTCAATGAATGGTGCTGGGAAAATTGGATATCCACATGCATAAGAATGAAACTAGACCACTCTCTTGCACCATACAGAAAGATAAACTCAAAATAGATGAAAGACCTAAATGTGAGACAAGATTCCATCAAAATCTTAGAGGAGAACACAGTCAAAACCCTTTTTGAACTCGGCTACAGTAACTTCTCATAAGATACATCCACGAATGCAAAAGAAACAAAAGCAAAAATGAACTATTGGGACTTCATCAAGATAAGAAGCTTTTGCACAAAAAGGGATACAGTCAACAAAACTAAATACAACCTTCAGAATGGGAGAAGATATTTGCAAATGACATATCACATTAAGGACTAGTTTCCAAGATCTGTAAGGAACCTATTAACTCAACACCAAAGACACAAACAATCCAATCATGAAATGGGCAAAAGACATGAACAGAAATCTCACAGAGGAAGACATAGACATGGCCAACAAGCACATGAGAAAATGCTCCGCATCCCTTGCCATCAGGAAAATATAAATCAAAACCACAATGAGATATCACATCACACCAGTGAGAATGGGGAAAATCAACAAGGCAGGAAACCACAAATTTTGGAGAGGATGCGGAGAAAAGGAAACCCCCTTGCACTGTTGGTGGGAATGTAAAATGGTGCAGCCACTCTGGAAAACTGTGTTGAGTTTCCTCAAAGTGTTAAGAATAGATCTGCCCTATGACCGAACAATTGCACTGCTGGGTATTTACCTCAAAAATGCAGATGCAATGAAATGACCGAACACCTGAACCCTGATGTTTGTAGCAGAAATTTCTACAATAGCCAAACTGTGGAAGCAGCCTCGGTGTCTGTTGAAAGATGAATGGATAAAGAAGATGTGGCTTATGTGTACAATGGAATATTACTCAGCCATTAGAAATTACAAATACTCACCATTTGCTTCAACGTGCAAGGAACTGGAGAGTATTATGCTGAATGAAATGAGTCAGTTGGAGAAGGACAAACATTATATGTTCTCATTCAATGGGGGGAATATAAATAATAGTGAAAGGGGATAAAGGGAACGGAGAGGAAATGGGTTGGAAATATCAGAAAGGGAGACCAAACATGAAGACTCCTAACTCTGGGAAACAAAGTAGGGGTGGTGGAAGGGGAGCAGGGTGGGGGTTGGGGGTGAATGGGTGATGGGCACTGAGGGGGGCACTTGACGGGATGAACACTGGGTGTTATTCTGTATGTTGGCAAATTGAACACCAATAAAAAATAAATTTATTATTAAATAAACAATCATATACAATAAAGCTGATTTCTACACACTAACAACAAATTATCTCTATTAAATATAAAAAAAACAATCTCTTTTACACTGGTATCAAAAATTCATATTTATTATTAAACTTCATTACGGAGAGGAAATACTTTTTAGAAAATGACCTATATTAATGACAGAGTTTTAAAAAGGCACAAAGGCAAATATAAATACGTTGATGGATTAGAACATCATAAGTCGACTGTATCAACAAAAGAAAGTGATCTACAGTTGTGAAGTAATATAACTTATAAAGAATTGTATATAACTGATAAAGTATAACATAAGTATATAACTTATAAAGAATAGAATTGAGGTCTGGAGGTGACTATATTATCAGAGGACATACAAAAAGAGCCCTCCCCCTAGTGATTAAACCAGCCCAGCCCCTACCCTGCAGCTGGGAGAGGAGCTCCAGAACCAGGATCCCCAGGTGATCCCCTTCAGGGATCAGAACAGAACAGAGACAACTCACCATGGAGTCTGTGCTCAGCTGGGTTTTCCTTGTCGCTATTTTAAAAAGTAATTCGTAGAGAAAAAGAGACCTTGAGTCTGTGAGTGGAGGTGAGTGAGAGAAACAGGGGATGTGGGAGTATATTGACCAGGATGTCTTGTGTCGGCAGGTGTCCAGGGTGAGGAGCAGCTGATGGAGTCTGAGGGAGACCTGGTGAAGCCTGGGGGGTCCCTGAGAGTCTCCTGTGTGGCCCCTGGATTCACCTTCAGTAACTATGACATGAGCTGGGTCCATTAGGCTCCAGGAAAGGGCTGCAGTGTGTCGCATATATTAGCTATGATGGAAGTAGCACAGGTTACACAGACGCTATAAAGGCCGATTCACCATCTCCAGAGACAATGCCAAGAACAAGCTGTATCTTCAGATGAACAGCCTGAGAGCTGAGGACACGGCCGTGTATTACTGTGCAGACACAGTGAAGGGACCTCAGTGTGAGCCCAGACACAAACATCCGTGTGGAAGGGGATCAGGACCACCAGGGGGTGCACATTCCTCACCACTTCTGTCTTGAAGGCCCAGGAGCAGGTGCAGAGGGAGGTTCTGGGCAGGTCTCCTGTCGGGGTCTGGGCTTCTTCTCCATGGAGTAGTTTCCCTCAGGGAATCTCTCTGAACACTTGATTGTGTTTTTACCTATTCAGCCTCTTTCTTAGAGACTTAGAATTCAACTATAGTGCTTGCAGTTACTTGTACTTAATATTTCCTGACCAGAAATATTCATCAATTGCAAATAACTCCATTCACATCATCTGAACGTTTTCATGAGTCCTGATGACACTCACTGTGGATCACAGGACCCCAAGCTAACATGCTGTCTTGCACCATCACGACATAGAGGAATCTCCAATCAACACAATAGAAAAGAGATGTTCTACAAAAATGTTAAAATGTCTGGGGAGTGAGAGAGATTCCCAGCATGACTTGGTAGTGATGTCGACCCAGAGGTCACTCACACACACACACACACACAATCATGAGAGTATAAGCTTTTATCACCTTCACCTTCATATCCGTTGGGAGCCAGGCAGGCCTCTAATTACACCATAAATGCCTGGATGGTGCCATGGAAGGACACTGGCTCAGGTTGTGTGTTGTGGGTCAGTGGTGGGGACGGGGTCCTGCTCCACGAGGGGCTTGTGTGGAGTCAGTGTCCCAACTGTATCAAAAGAGGAAACTCCTGGGTTATTGTTTCATTTCTTATCCTTTGGGTAGAGGAGAAGAGCAGGGATGGAATATCAGGGAGCTATCAGGCAATAAAGAATGGACATGGTGTGAGGAATAAGTTCACTAAACAAGCATCAACCTGGGAAGACAAAATAAAGACATGGTACTTCTAAGTAGCCAAATGCCTGAGTCACAGGAAAAGAAGATGTATAATGCATGGAAGCAGCATGAAACCTAAAATGATAATACAAATAGGTCAAGATCCTACCAGTTCTCAGATGGAAGCTGTCCTCTCCCCACAGTCACCAGCTGCCTTTGAAGGTCATGTGTACTCCGTATGCTCAGAGACCAGAAACTTCTACTGAATCCATGAGGATCCTCAGTTTGAGGAGCTGGATTGGAGGACCTTCAACTTGTAGGGAATAACTCATGGATCCTTCGGATGCAGATGTCAGCTCATTGTGTGTGACCTCAACCATCCCCGTGTTGGAACATAATACTCATATGATGCGGGGAGTAGGTGGGGCCTTAGGGGTGCAGTTACATCTGGAGGTGCAGCCTCATTGTCAGATAAGTCCTTATACTCTTCAACTGGGAAAGTTCCCTACACCCTGGCCCCATGTAAGGTGATGGAGAAAGGACGGGGTAGGATGTGGGTGCTCTCCAGACACCACAGCTTCCTGCACCTGGACCTCAGACACCCAGACTCCAGATCTGTGAGAATTAGTGTCTGTTGTTTGATCTGCCCAGTCCATCTATGATGTTCCAGCATGGGGCATGGGTGATAGTCATTTTTTCTTTATTTAAATTGAATTTACCAACATTCACTATACCCTCAGTGTTCATCACATCATGTACCCTCCTTAACTCCCATCATCCACTTACCCCTTTCCCCACCTCCTCCCTTCCAGTGACCCTCAGTTGTTTTTTTCCCCAGAGTTAAGTGTGTCTCCTGATTTGTCTTCCTCTCTAGTCTTACCCCACTAAGTTTCACTCCTTCCCTTATAGTCTCTTTCAATATGAATGAGACCATATCATTGCCTTTCTGTGATTGATTTATTTCTCTCAATATAATGCCTCCAGTTCCATCCATATTGAAGGGAATATTATTTCATGTTATTCATTATGTGTGACTGCTATCCATTGTATATATAAAGTACGTCTTTTTTGTATATTTTTTATTGGAGTGGGATTTGCCAACATATATCATAACACCCAGTGTTCATCCCATCAAGTTCCCCATTCAGTTCCCATCACCCAGGCACCCTACCCCCTGCCTACCTCCCCTTCCTCTACTCCTTGTTTGTTTACCAGAGTTAGGAGTCTAATGTTCTGTCTCCCTCTCTGATTTTCCCACTCATTTTCGTTCCATTCCCCTATAATCCCTTTCACTATTTTTTATTATCCCCAAATGAATGAGGCCATATGTTTGTCCTTCTCTGATTGACTTATTTCACTCAACATAATATGCTCCAGGTCCATCCACGTCGAAGCAATTGGTGGGTATTCGTCCTTTCTAATGGGAGAGTAATATTCCATTGTATACATAGACCACAGCTTCGTTATCCATTCATCTGTCAATAGACACTGAGGCTCCTTCCACTGTTTGGCTGTTGTGGACTTTGCTGCTGTGAACATTGAGGTACAAGTGTCCCTTCATTTCATTAAATCTATGTCTTTGTATTTTTAGTGAAAGGGAATAAAGGGGAAAGGAGAAAAAAAGTGGGAAATATCAGAAAGGGAGACAGAAAGACTCCTAACTCTGGGAAAAGAACTAGGGGTGGTGGAAGGGGAGTTGGGTTGGGGTGGAGGTGACTGTGTCATAGGGCACAGAAGTGGGCACTTGACAGGATGAGCACTGGGTGTTATTCTATACGTTGGCAGATTGAACACCAATAAAAATAAATTTATATAATAAATAAATAAATAAATAAATAAATAAATAAATAAATCTGTGTTTTTGGTGTAAATTCCCTTAAAGGCAATGGCTGGTTCCTGGAGTGGTACTATTCTCACTTTTTCAGGACATTCCATTCTGTTTTCTGGTGTGGCTCAAAAAGCCTTAAATCCCACCAATACTGGAAGAGGGTTGCACTTTCTCAATATCCTCCCTTATATTTATTGTATATGGCCTTGTTGCTTTATCCATTCTGAGTTGTATAAGTGGGATTTTAGTGTGGTTTTCATTTGTATTTCCGTGATGTCAAGTCATGTGGATCATTTTTCTCATCTCATTGTTGGCCATTTGTCGGTCTTCTTTGGAGAATGCCTGTTCATGTATTCTCCCAATTTCATGACTGGATTGATTGTTTTGTTGGGTGCTGCCTTTGTTAAGGAAATATCTTGTCCTATTCTGTAGGTTGCCTTTCATATTGTCGCCTGTTGCATTGTTGTACAGATTCTCTCTTGATGAAGTCCTAATAGTTTATTTTTCCCTTTATTTCCTATGTCTTTTGAGAGGTGCCTTGCTAGCAGTCGCTGCAGGTGAGGAAAAAAGTTTCCACCGGAATTCACCTCTAGGATTTTGATGAATTACTATCTCAGATTTCGGTATTTCATCCATTTTGAGATTATCTGTGTGTTTGGTGTAGCTGAATGGTCCACGTTCATTCTAATGCCAGTGGCTGTCCAATTCTTTTTCAGATCCATTTATTGATGAGAATTTCTTCCTTAGATATTTTTTTTCTTTCTTCTTGAGGAGTAGTTGACCAATGAGTTGAGGGTCCATTTCTGCTCTCTCTGCTCTGTTCCATTGATCTATGTGTTGTTTTTGCCAATACCATGCAATTTTGATCATAAAGACTTTAAAATAAAGCTAGTCTAAAAACATTGTATGCCCTCCAGCTGTAGTTCTGTTTCTGTTTTTTTTTTTTTTACCCAAAATGTTTCTACCTGTTTGATGACTTCAGAAAGAAATTGAAGAAGACACAAAGAGGGAACCCCTTCCGTGCCTATGGATTAGAACAATGTATACTGTCAGGACACCTGTGTTGCTCAGAGTTTGAGTGTCTGCAATGGGCTCAGGTTGTGACCCTGGGGTTCTGGGATGGTGTCCTGCATCAGGCTTTTTGAAGGGAGCCTGCTTCTCCCTCTGCCTATGTCTCTGCATCTGTCTCTGTGACTCTCCTGAATCAATAAATAAATCTTTAAAACAAAAACAAAAATAAATACTGTGAAAATCTCTATACTGCTCAGAACCTTCTACATATTCAAAGCAATCGTTGTGAAATCATCCTGGACATTTTTCACAGAGTATGAACATATAATCCTAAGATTTTTATGGCACAGATAGAGATCTTAGGGACACATATATGCTCTGGCATAGCCCTGCTGTATTTGTTGTGATAAGTATCAGTTAATGGCCCTCCCACAGTGAAGGGTGCATTTCTCACTTGCAACTAGGACTAACCTGTGCAAACCAGAGGTAGCTGTCAAAAAGTCACAGTGGACACACAGAAGGAGAACAATGATACAAGAGAGCCAGAGATACTCAGACACTTGGTAACTTCAGTTTAAGGATGTCCTTTTATAACGTTTCCAGAAGATAAGGATGAGATGACCCAGTGAGATTCGTGTCTCACCATCAGCTTATAAGGTTGTGTTGTACTGATGCCTGTTAGATGTGTCCCTTGTCACTGGATGAACATTTGGTACCCCGTGTTCTCATTTCAAACCCACCTGCATATGTGACTCTCCGTCTGGACATGAGATCAGTTTCCCTTTAGGATTTCCTCAATGGAACCCCTCAAGGGTCTTACATGACTTATTTACCTCATCGTTTTATTTAAATGCAATCATTTCTGTCACGGATTTGCAACAACCATGTAACATGTCCTGGTCACGTCAATATCTAACAGCTCTACCATTCTATTTCATAGTCAACATGTGAAATTACATGACAGTGAATCTATTTCAGGGAAGGTAAGTCCACTCATGGTCAGCAAGGCAGGGGAGCAGCTCTGAATGCTCAGAAGCAGGGCATTGGTTGGCTTTAAGGATTTCATAAATATTTATACAAATCGCAGCTGTCCCCAGAAATGAACGCTCAGAAAATTGATGTGAGAGGACGGAGCAAGTGATGGGGCATACAGTTCCTCTTACAGTGTGCAACCCTGGACCTGAGCTGGACTTACATGGATGTCTAAATGCACAGTACAGTTGGCAATGGATTGTTATCATTTGCTGCTGGTTTTCTTTCCTCTGTAGATGCTCACATCCCACATTGTTGAGTCCTTTTTTGGGGTTTTGTGACTCTCTTCCTGGCTGTATTGGAGAGCAGTTATAAACATGGTCTCCTACCTCTAGCCTAGGAATGAATGTTTGCACCCCCGAGTCTTCAGGGAGCCCTCAGAGGACAGCCATCAAGCCCTTTCTGTCCTCAGTCTACCTCTGAATTCCAACTTCACCATACCTGTGTCTGAGCTGGTTTATCTCAGGCACATGAAAGGGTCTCTAATCGTCAAATGGAAGGCTCAAAAAAATATGGAAGGCTCCTGTAGTTTAGACCTGGGCTGGTCCTCCGAGGGGTTGTCAAAAGAAAGGGTCTAGTTTCTGCCTGCTGGTTTCAGAATAGAAATCACAGGACCACACAGAGTTCAGTTTATGGAAACACAGCACAACGCCTGCACTCAGACCCAATGTTCACAAGACTTCAGGTTCCAGTCCTTCTTCAACATGCAACACATAGTGCCACTTTTTCTTCTTGGCACTCAGGGGGTCCTTAGATCCAGGAAATTACCCCATTTTTCCATTTGAGCACCATCATGCCAGGTCCGTCCCCCGCAGGAGTAGAATTCTATAAGTTCATACGTTTCCCTCTTGTCCTTAAAGTCCTTGACTGTAGCTTCTGCAAGCAACCTCCCTCCTGCTGTCATCCCCACGGTTGTATCTCCCCAATGTCAACAGCAGACAGCTCCAACACTCCAAAACCTGCTCAGTATACTTTTAGGAGTCTTTCTGTTGTTTTTTTCAACTCTGATTGATTTCATGGGTGTTCAAAATGATTCAATAACTATCCAGCTGTTCTAAGGATGTGACAATCCCTGAGTCCCCCTAATCTTCTGACATGTTCACTTCTCTCTCCCATATTTTCTTATAATAAAGATGGTGTGGTGAATTCTTTCTGATTTATATGTTGGAGGAGAACCTTGAATCCTGGTGTTTTGTTTCAGAATATCATAAACTTATTTTCACCCCTACTCTGATTCTGGATCCTAATGACTCATTTGTGTTTGTAAAGCCTATTGAGTATTGTACTAATATTATATTAAGTTTCAGGAAGTAATTATAGACATGTGTAGTACATACACATAAGGTCATCCAACGGGTGACAAAAAGGAGCAATGCACCTCCTAGCAGTGAGGTTGGGGCTTCCAGGAAGGCACAGATGCTCCCAAAGGATTAGAATTACAGATATATTATTAGCTTCCATTGGCCATGTCTCTGTAGAGGTGACACAGGTGTCATTTGTGTGGTGGGCTCTGCTTGCAGTCTTCCTGATGCATATGATCTATTCAAAGATGGAAATGGGGGTACCCAGGTGAGTCAGCTATTTGGCACCACCCTCAGCCAGGGCCTGATCCTGGAGATCAGGAATAGAGTCCCACAGCAAGCTCCCTGCATGGAGCCTGTTTTCCTACTGCCTGTGTCTCTGCATCTCTCTCTCTCTCTCTCTCTCACTCTCTCTCTCTGTGTCTCTCTTGAATAAATAAATAATATATTAAAAAAACAAACATGGAATGGGCTAAATTTTGAGACAGATCAGAAGTCCTGTATGCAGCCCACAGGGTCGGGGGACTGATCTAAGAAAACCAAAATTATGGTTGATCAGAGGCACAAATTGAAATTGAATTCAAATTGAAATTTCCTGCTGCATTTGTTATGAAAAATACCTGATAAATCTGTAGAAGAGGATCATGGTAGATATTTTTCTTCTCCTAGATGGAATATAGTATTTGAATGTAAAAGGAATTCATGAAAAACTTACAGTGTAAATGCAGCACTACACTGTTAGTTTCGGAAGTATAAGAAAAATAGAAATATAGGTATACAATGGAAAATGTTCATTCTCACACCAGGTTATTATATCCAAAACCCTGCCTGAATGAGCTTATTTTGTGTCAGGTAAGCTCATCAAAGCGATTACAGAAGATCAGAGTTAACTGCAGTGGAACACGTAGACTGAGTTGCTAGAGACTTACAAATAGAACTGCATTACATGAAACCCTCTGAAATTCAGCTAAATTCTAAATTTAGCAAAATCATGTGATCCCTAATACAGTAGCTTCAGATAAATGATCCCAAGTTGACTATATACTGACAGGACATGTATCTAGAGGCCACCTTCTATTGAATAAAACAGCCCAGACATGGCCCTCTATCTGGGAGAGGAACCTCAGCCCCAGGAACAATGTCAGTTATCACGACAAAACACAACTCACCATGGAGTCTGTGCTCAGCTGGGTTTTCCTTAACACTATTTTTAAAATATATTTTTATATATTTTCTATTTGAGTCAATTTGGCAACATAAAGCATACCCCCAGTGTTCATGACGTCAACAGAAGGATGGGCATTTTTAAGAACTAACGAAAATCCTTCATAATATATATATTTTAAATCTTTTTAACATGTCTATGACTCTGATATTTTCATCTAATGATGTTAGAAAGAGACAAATTATACATCAAAGGTTTATAAACATTGGGATATGGGGTAATGAGATTGGATATGTCTGATTTATACATTTTATCCCCAACTGGAAGCAGATATTAATTAACCAAAACCGTCATGACTCCATTGTGGTAATATTGGTGTTGAAATTGAAACTACAGCTCCCGTTCCTAATTCAACCATGACCGCACCTCACTTTCAGCCTCTACAGACACCATCATCCCATGACATCCCTGTCTGTGGACTTCCTGCACTAATGGGAAAGACCTGTTAATACGGGGTTCTTCTGGATACTCAGAGAGCATGAAAAGTGTCTACTGGCATTCATCTGAAGCTACTGTTCCTTTAGAGGGAATAGGTCAGAGCTCAACAATTCATGTTTACCGTGTGCTATTCCCCTGACTTTCACCACCTGACACAAAAAGTGGATTCCTTTTTCTAATTCAATATTTTTAATTTAATGACTAGTTCTATATACTATGAATCTCTCAACTTCCCCTGGAGCTCTCCTATTACCCAGCAATTGCACTACTGGGATTTACTACAAAGATACAGATGCAGTGAAAGACCATGATACCTACACCCCAATGTTTATAGCAGCAATGTCCAGAGTAGCCAAACTGGAAGGAGCCTCAGTGTCCATCGAAAGAATAATGGATAAAGATGATGTGGTCTATATATACAATGGAATATTACTCAGCCATTAGAAATCAAGAACACCCACCATTTGCTTCGCCATGATTGGAACTGGAGGGTATTATGCTGAGTGAAGTAAGTCAGTCGCAGAAGAATAAACATATGGTCTCATTCATTCAGGAAATATAAAAATTAGTGAAAGGGAGTAAAGTGGAAAGGAGATAAAATGAGTGGGAAATACCAGAGAGGTCGACAGAACATGAGAGACTTCTAACTCTGGGAAATGCACTCTAGGAAGGATCTCTGGGAAGGGATACTGGTAAGGGAGGTCGGCTGGGTTAGCGATGACTGGGTGACGGGCAATCAGTCGTCACTTGATGGGATGAGCACTGGGTGTTATACTATATGTTGGCAAAGCTCACTCCAATGAAAAATAATTAAGAAATAAAATTTGAAAAACAAAAGAAACTTCAGATAATGAGGAATAATCCTAACCAAAGAGGAAAGGACCTAGTATAATATTTCTAAAATACATATGAAAGACATTAAAAAAGACAGAAATATATGGAAAACAGTTTATTCTTATGGATTGGAAAATTAAATATTCATATAATGTCTATGCCACCAACAGCAATCTATGCATCCAGGATGAACCCTATCAAACACCACCAACATTTTTCTATTTCCCCAATATGCTGTTGTTTCATCCGTCCCCTTTTTTCATGCATTTGGGACAGCATTTCTGTAACATCAGTTTTAATTTGGGGCTGACAATGGCTTTTTTCTTTTATATGTTCTCATTCATTTGGGGAATATAAATAATAGTGAAAGGGAATATAAGGGAAGGGGGAAGAAATGTGTGGGAAATATCAGAAAGGGAGACAGAACGTAAAGACTGCTAACTCTGGGAAACGAACTAGGGGTGGTAGAAGGGGAGGAGGGCGGGGGGTGGGAGTGAATGGGTGACGGGCACTGGGGGTTATTCTGTATGTTAGTAAATTGAACATCAATAAAAAATAAATTAAAAAAATAAAATAAGTGATTCTTGAGTGTCTTCAATGTTTGCACAAACCTAGTTGTATCTTTAAAAACATTGTTTTAGATTCCAGCCTGCTATGTCATCTAATCACCTTTAACCAGCCATATCCTCAAGTGGGTGGATTTCTGTGATGAACTCATATAACGAAATGAAGTCTAAACAATTTTCGTCTTTTCTGCTTATCCTAATTGTAGTAGCTTCAGGAAGTAGTTTCCTTCCCTGTCCCAGCCCCACAGAAAATTTTCTCCCCAACACAACACTCCACACCGCCAACATTCCAAAACGTGTCGATTTTCTACTTGCAGACTAGCATTTTTTTTAAGACTAGCATTTTTTGTTCTCTCATCCTCCAATTGATTTCTTGTTAGCTCAGAATTATTTGATAAATATCCAGCTGTGTTCAGGGATGACACAAGCCCAGGATCCCCTGCAGGTCTGACATCGTAACTCCTCTCCCCTTGTGTTTGTTAGGAAACAGATCTGAAATAATACACGGAGGCAATATGCATGACACTTACAATCCTCATTTTAGTAACCAAATGAGAATACAAATTGTTAATTGACCTTCCTTCTTCATCTACCAACTACATACACTCTTTGATTTCAGCAACTCTTCAGCTTGTCACAGCCCATTACTTGAGAGGGAGACCAACACCTTCATTCTGAAGGGTCTCTGCTTGATCTCATCCTTACAGGCTATTGGTACCTACTTAGCGCTCTAATCCCATCTTGAAAGGAAATTCCACTCATCTCAAAAGCCAGCTGCATCAGGGAAGTGAAGACAATTTTAGTCTACTGAGTGCAACTCTTAACTGGTGCCTGAATATCTTCAGAACCTTCTGTGGATGAAGCTCCGCTTTTCTTTCCCCTTTCAAAAAATTTCTTACTCTTTCCATGAGTTCATATGTGCAGGGTGTGAGACTGAATGCAGTGGAGCAGGACTGGGTTCCATGAGGATTTGGAAGCTCCTTAATGGGACATGCTGTGTCCTCAGGATTGCTCCAGAACCCAACACTTCTTCCATTTGGTGATGGAGAGGCACTGTGTGTACCCCAATCTTGGGCTTAGGTGCTCAAATACCATGCACTTCAAGATGGAAAGCTCAGTTTCCATGCTAAACTAGGGACACAGGCTTCCTGCTATAGATTCTAAGATCCAGAAACATCCTGACAGCTTTCTCTATAGATGAACCATGATCAGCAGAGTTTGACAGGGGTTTTCCCGCAAAATTTGAAGACCATCAATCTGAAATGCCCATAGGGGACTTCTAGAGCACTTCAGATTTTATGCAGCCCAAATAGGAATGGTGAATAGGCATGTGGGGAGCATCACCAACCCTACATCCTCCACATCCTTGATGGTGGCACTATTCTCAGGATTTCTTTAAGAAACATGAAACAGATTAATGTTCTATTCCCTGGAAAGAGGTAAATGATAAATGTAAACATAATGATCCTCACAATACAACACATCTCCACCTATTGACTAAATTACTGAATTGAATAAATTAAACTATGACAATACTAAATGTCAGCAAGGTTGTACAGAAAGTAGAACTCTTTTTAATTATGATCTCTGATCTCATCTGGATAAAATATATATAATTAGATCCTAGGAAAACAGAGCTTGACAAGACCTATGATCTGTCTGCTGCAGCCCGGAGCCACAGAGTCGATGTTGGTGTAAATCATTCCGATCTGTTGTAATGAGAACCAGGGAAGGTCATGTGTGTTGCTCAGTCTAACAGTAGAGATGATAACATGAGATGAACAGCACAGACATTGAGACAAATAAATTAGATGACATCTGTCTTCCATGGATATTCTTGTATTCATGGATTCAATGAGTTGGCAGATGCTCCCTATGATTCCGGATGGAAATATACTTTATAAGTCCAGGGATCCAATGGTCATCTCACCTGGAAACCCTCTCACTTCTAGGGAAATCCAAGACTTCTCCACAAATCATGTAGAGCACTGGTATGTCAGTGGATACACATGCCTCTTTGTAGTTTGGGGGATATATTATTCCCTGAACTCTGTTTTATCTCTTTTACGTATTTTATTTATTTATTCATTAGAGACCCAGAGAGAGGCTGAGACACAGGCTGAGGGAGAAGCAGGCTTTCTCTGGGGGGCCTGAGGTAGGACTCACCTCCAGGACTCCATAATCCTGACCTGGGCTGAAGGCTGAAGCTCAAACATGGAGCCAATCAGGTGCCCCAGAACTCAGTTTTCTTAGCGACCTCCAAAATGGGTGTTTTTCAAAATCCTCAGTACTTTCTTGATTGAAAGATGATGTGATATGTAAATTCATTTATCCAACATACAGCATAACACAAAGTTCTCACCACATCAGATGTCCTCCTCAACGCCCGTCAGCCAGTTACCACATATGATGTGACAAATACAGGGTGGTATACTATGGTATACTGTATGCTGGCAAGTTGAATTTAAATAAAGAAAAAAAGGTTAAAATACTCCTTCACCTTGCACATATCATGCAGACAACAAATTATTTCTCCTTGTTTTATACTGCATTTAACAAAAATCTTGGCCATTTATGCCAGTCATCTTTAAAGATTTTCATATCTTTAGATACTTTTCTTTTTTTTTATATCTTTAGATATTTTTCATTTAAAAATGAAAAAAGAAAAATACTTTAACTTCTCTAAATGGTGTTATTTTTATTTAGCCTTTTGTGGTGATAATGTTTCTTTAACTGGACATGAATTAAATCATGTCAATCATTTTAGCCTTAGACGGTAGGCTGACCCACCTTATTCCATCCTTTGGATATTTGGAACACCTGTATTTGATGCAAAAAATAAATGCCTGTTTTTAAAGTTATAAACAAAAAAAAAAAAACAAAGATTTTGGGATAACTACCTTCTGTGTTACCTGGAAACTCTAAACCTCACTCTGCCATTTATCACACAATATCATAATCTTATATCCCTCCTTCCCCTGATCCAGCACTTCTATGCACTCAAGAGCTCTTTTAATGTAGAAAGTTCATTGAGTATGATATAATCATTATATGATTTGCAGGAAGTGACAGTTGCCACCTGAGGACCATGCATATGATCTCATTCTTGTCTCCAATGACACACAAGCTTCATGGGGGACAATAGATGAGCTCCAATAGAACCGAATAGCAGGACTATTATTAGCAACACCCTCTATCACCGTTCAGTGGATGTTTCAGCCAGTTTGAGGGTGTGGACTGCTGGCAGTCTTCCTGATGCACACGATCCATTCAGTGACGGAAAGTCCTACAAATGGACATGTAACTGGAGCCCTCTGCTCAAACTGCAGGGTTATGGGGATCAGTCTGAGGAAACCAAATACTGATGGCAATCAGAAGAACTCCAGCATGGCAGTTTCTCGAACCATCTACCTTCTTCTCTGTGTTAGAAAATCCAGTTATGATTCCTCCTCCAAAAGGAAGTTTTTTGAGGAAAAGGTTATATAGCGTGGATAGTCTGGTACCTCAGAGAGTGTCTCTAGTGTGTGCTGCATGCACTGGGTTCTTCTGTTTTGGCATCTTTTTCCATCAGGTCATACCTACAGAGGCTCTCCCTGTCTGCAGTGGGCAGTGTGTGATCCTTGGCCAGGATGTGATAAGTTTTAACTGGGTGTGGTCTGCTCTGCTTGATAAATGACACCTGGTACCACCTCCACTAGAACGGAGGCCTTGCTGAATTCTCTGGTCACGATATGTGGGTGGACAGGGGTGCAGCCACTCCAGGAAACAGTATTGAGGTTACTCAGAAAGTTAAAAACAGAGCCCTAGCATGAACCAGTAAACAAAGACCTAAAAATTCACACAAAAAATACAGAAAATCTGGTTTACAAGGAAGCTCAAACACCTCTGTTTATAGATTCATTATTTTCAAGACAAAATATTAAAACAGCACAAGTGTACAATTCAGATGAATAAATAAGATAATAAAGCGTGTTTCTCTTCAAACATCATGATGCAGGGACATGGTAAACAGTTTGTTAAGTCTGGGGAAACACGGAAGAGTCCTCAATTTCTGAATACATAATCATAGTGCCTGTAACCAAAATGCCAAGGACAAGCTCCATGATCAATATAACTCATATTTTCATGGCAATATATGTGAGTGTACAAGTACACTGATCTCCATGCCATAGATGAGGACACGGCTGTACAACACATCCTTTTTTGGTCACATTTTATGGAATTAATTATTTTAATAATCATTCCACTCTTGTATCTTTATTTAGAATTCCCAGTCATATGTACAGAGAGAGGAGGTGTAAATGCCCCTGTGGTGGTTGAATACACAACATCTCCATCAGCTCTGTGAGTCTCTGTCAAGGTTTCTACTTGTCTCCATTTTTGTGTGACCAAGAGACCTGCTATCCACACATCACTCAATTGGCACTTTTGGAAATTCCAGAAACCAACAAATCTCATGTCCAGTTCCTTCTTGGAAGTGGTTCAGGGAGGATCCAGGTCCCATGGTGTGGAGCACAGTCAAGACACTGGGACTCATTTAAAACTGCTGTGTGGTCTCAGACACTCACACAAGCTCTCTTCTGCAGTGAATAGTTATACACCTGTAAATTGTGGTAAATTGTTATGTTCATAACCTATCTTGAGTGTGTATGTGGGGAAATGGAAGATAATTGATGATAAGTAATCAGGCAGCAAATGAGGTTGGAGAAAGCACAATTTACTGACACATATCCTGTCTGCAAAACTCCGCCATGATGCATACATGTGTTCTGAGCAACTAGTATCATAAGGATGCTAACTGCTAAATTTGATATGTACCCAGAAGATATGCAAATAGCGCCCTACCTCTACTATTAAACCAGCCCAGCCTGAAACCTTAGCTGGGAGAGAAGTCCCAGCCCCAGGAATCTTAGGTGACCCCTTTCAGGTATTGGGACAGAATACAGAGAACTCACCATGCAGTCTGTGCTCAGGTGGGTTTTCCGTGTCGCTATTTTAGAAGATAATTCCTGGAGAGCAGGGATCCCTGGGTGGCGCAGTGGTTTGGAGCCTGCCTTTGGCCCAGGGCATGATCCTGGAGACCCAGTATCGAATCCCACGTCGGGCTCCCGGTGCATGGAGCCTGCCTCTCCCTCTGCCTATGTCTCTGCCTCTCTCCCTTTCTCTCTCTGTGACTATCATAAATAAATAAAAAATTAAAAAAATTCCTGGAGAACGGAGACCTTGACTATGTGAGTGGAGGTGAGTGAGAGAAACATGATGTGGGACAGTTTCCTGACCAGGATATCTTGTGTCTGCAGGTGCCCAAGGTGAGATGAAGCTGGTGGAGTCTCGGGGAGAACTGGTGAAGCCTGGGGGATCAATTAGACTCTCCTATGTGACCTCTGGATTCACCTTCAGGAGCTACTGGATAAGCTGGGTCAGCCAGGCTCCAGGGAAGGGGCTGCAGTGGGTCACTTGGGTTAATACTGGTGGAAGCAGCAAAAGCTATGCAGATGCTGTGAAGGGGCAATTCACCATCTCCAGAGACAATGCCAAGAACACGCTGTATCTGCATATGAACAGCCTGAGAGCCCTGTATTATTATGTGAGTGACACATTGCAGGGACTTTAGTGTGAGTCCAGACAGAAGTCTTCCTGGTGAAGGGAATCAGGACCTGTTGTGATGGTCATCAGACATTTGATGGAAGAGTTGACTCATTCCATTGTACACCATACCCTGATATTACACAGGTTAAAAACAGTAATTTAAATAAAATATGTAAAATTAATTACAACTTAAACAGTTTTAAGTCCCTTAAATTCAGAGTCTAACTCAAGAAGATGTTTATAATAACCAAATATTATATTATTCAGGGATTTATTAATTACTAGCTCTGTGAAACTGAAGAGTCAATACACTATCAAGGGGCAATTTCTTGATCTGAATAGTATATAATGAGTTATACTATGAAAGATAATTAATCTTTCTATTTTAAGGTTTTATACAGTATTTTCTTTGATTTGAGATTAGAGTGTCTACTTTCATATACTGATTTTGACTGCTCATTTTGTTTATTTTAAAATTAAATTATTGGTCTTCTGTTTAATTGTTTTCTATATTAGGGAAGGAAGAACATAAGAACTGATAAACAGTAACATATTATCCATAACTCAACTCTATTCAATTAAATCAGTAAAACCCGGAAGGTCCGGGAAAGGTGCAGATGATGTCCTGTGAGGAGCAGGACTAAAGCCCATTCCTGAGACTCTGAGCATGGAAGGGCTGATCCCCATGTCAGGTGTCGTGGAAGAAATGAGGATCTGTTGGAGGTGGTTGAGGGTGATGCCGTGTGCTGCATATGCCTAACTCTGTTGACCTTTACACTTCAAAAAACTTAAGATCTGAAAAGTGACATAGTGTTTTTTTCCTGAAATACAGCAATGAAAATGGGAATGTTTAAGAACTGACAGAAAATCTATCATAATATATATGCTAAATATTTTTAAAATGTCTCTATGCTTTTAATATTTTCATCTAATTTTGCTAGAAAGAGAGAAATTACACCTCAAATTTCATAACCATTGGGATATGGGGTAATGAGATTATATATGTTTGATTGATCCATTTTATCCCTAACTGGGATCAGATATTAATTAATCAAAACCATCATGACTCCACTGTGGTAACATGTGGATTGTATTAAAACCACAGCTGCTTTTCCTAACTCACCGAAGCCCACACCTCACTTTCAGCCTGTCCAGATACCCATCATCCCATGATTGTTTGGTGACTTCCTGCACTAATGGAAAAGGCCTGTTAATATGGGGTGCTGCTGGATACTCACGAAACATGGACAAGTGTTCACAGGCATTATCTGAGGTTCCTATTCCTCTATAGGGAATCGGTCGGAGGTCAATGATTTTTCCAGGTGCTATTCCCCTGACCTTCAGCACCTGTCACCAAACATGTATTCCTGTTTCTAATTCAAAAATTTTAAATTAATGTCTAGTTCTATATACTAAAATCCCTCTACTTCCCCTGGAGCTTCGCGACAACCCAGCAATTGCACTGCTGGGATTTACTACAAAGATACAGATACAGTGAAAGTCCAGGACACCTGCTACCCAATATCGACAGCACATTTGTCCACCATAGCTGAACTGTGGAAGAGCCTCAGTGTCCATTGGCAGATGGTGGACAAAGAAGATGCGGTCTATGTATACAATGGACTGTTCCTCAGCCATTAGAAATGACAAATACACACCATTTGCTTCAACGTGGGTAGAAGTGGAGGGTAGTATTTTGTGTGAAGTAAGTCAGTCAGAGAAGGACAAACATTATATGGTTTCATTCATTCAGAGAATATAAGATATAGTGAAAAGGAATAAAGGGGAAAGGAGAGAAAATGAGTGGGAAAAATTAGAGAATGATAGAACATGAGAGAATCCTAAGTCTGGGAAACGAAGAAGAGGCATTGGAAGGGGAGGGGTGCGGGGCCAGTCTCCCTGCTTGGGAGTTAGTAAGTGTAAGAAAACACAAGATAATGTTGACAATTTAAAAGTGAAAGTACCCAAACTAATAAAATCATGAATAAATGAGGAGAAATCACAATGAACACCCAAGAATTATAAGCAAGTATAAGAAGAAATTATGAGCAGTTTTAAGCCAACATACTGGGTGATATGGAGAAACAGATGCAATCCTAGGAACATAAAGACAAGGAAAACAGAAATAATAATGAATGGATAAGCTGCACAGAACAATTACCTGGAAATAAAAATCAATCAGAATTAAAAGTATCCCAAAAGCAAGATGACACGTACAGATCATTCACCAGGGAAATTCCACAAGAACAATCAATATCTATTCTTCTAAAACTATTCCAAATAATGTAATTTAAAGGAAAAATGCCAGACTCATTCTGTGATGCCAGTATTACCTTGACCCCAAACCAAAGATTCCAGTAAGAATGAGAATTATAGAACAATACCATTGATGAATCTGGATGCAAATTTCTCACCAAAATCCTAACCAGCAGGATCCAGCAGCATATTAATAAGATTATTTATGAAAAACAAAAGGGCTTAATTCCTGGGCTGCAAGGCTGGTTCAGTATGTGTAATCTATCAATGTGATAAACACATTAAGAAAACAAAGAATAAGTGCCATTTTATCCTCTTAACTGATGCCCAAAAATAATTTGACAAAACAAATTATTCTTTCTAATAAAAACCTTTTCCTGGGTAGGGATAGAGGGATACACCCAAATTCATAAAAGCCATCTACAGAGGATACACAAAGAATCTCATCCACAACATGGAAAACCTGAGAGCTTTTCCCCTAAGGTCAGGATCACGACAGGAATGCACACTGTCATCATGTATACAACATAAAACTAGACGTCTAGCCTGAGCAATCAGACAAAAAAGTGGATAAGTCATACATATCAGCAAATAAAAAATCAAACTTTCATTCTTCATAGACAACAAGATACTTTAAGGAAAAACCCCAAAAACAATATAGAAAAATTGCTGGAACTAATACAGGAATTCAGCAAAACCTGAGCACACAAAATCAATACAAGGAGTCAGTGACATTTCTATATACTACAAATGAAACAGAAGAAAGAGAAATCAAGAAAGGGGAATCAAGATTATTAATTATAAACAAACTATCCCATTTACAATTGCATCAGAAATTTCAGACAATAAAGAATAATCCTATCCAAAGAAGGAAAGGACCTATAGTCTAAAAATTCTAAAATATGTATGAAAGACATTTAAAAAGACACAAATTGTAGACAACATTCTCTTCTCATGGATTGGGAGAATAAATATTGATATAATGTCTATGCTACCAACAGCAGTCTATGCACTCAATACAAACCCTATCGAAACACCACCAACATTTTTCTAGGAAATGGGAAAAACAATCCTAAAACTTGGAAATAATAATAAAAGATTCTGACTCAGCAAAATAATGTTGAAAAAACCCAAAGAAGAAGATATCACAATTGGAGATTTCAAAATTGTGATCGTGAAGACAGTATAATAGTGGCAGTAAAACACGCACATAGGTCAATGGGATAGAAGAGGAAACCCAGAAATAGACACACAGCTCCGTGATCAACTTATCCTCGACAAAGTACAAAAGACTATCAACTGGAAAAAGGACAATCTCTTGAACAAGTGGTGTTGGGAACATTGGACTGCTACAAGTAGAAGAATGAACCTGGGCCACGTTCTTAGACTCCACACAAAGATGAACTCAGAGTAGATGAAAGACCTAAATGTGAGGCAAGAAATCAACAAAATCCAAGAGATTTTGTGACCTCAGTTGCAACAGTTCTTGGTACTCGACTCACCAAAGGGCAGGAAAACAAAATCAAAAATGAATTCTATGGACTACATTAAGGAAGGAGTTGTCGTACAGCTATGGAGACACTCAACATAATTAAAAGGAAACCAAATGAATGGGAAAAGATATGGATGCCTGTGTAGCTGGAACATCTGTCTTTGGCTCAGAGCATAATCCCAGGGCTCTGGGATTGAGACCAGCATCAGACTTCTTGTGGGGAGCCCACTACTCCTTCTGCCTATGTCTCTGCATCTCTGTCTCATGAATAGATAAATAAAATAATAAAAAAGAATGGGAGAAGATATTTGCAAATCTATCTTCAGATTAAGGCTGGTTTCCAAAATCAACAAATAAAATATCAAGGTAAACAAACACAAGGGGAAAAGTAAAGTCAGAAATGGGCAGAAGACATGAAGAGACACCCTGTCCTGAGGTGAGTTGACGACTCTCAGTTTATATGAGGTAGGTCATCCACATGCAAAATGAAATTTATTTTCTCCTCTAGGTCTGCCTTATATCAACTGCATGACTAGATCAGACAATGGATCCAAAAGACGAGAGAGAAATATTTTCTGCCCCAGACTGGAGGACCTACCAGAAAACCTGGGAAGAAAACTACATAAAGAAAAAGAAAAATTGGTAAACTGGAAAGAAAGTAATTTGTCTGCCTATGACAATGTCTTCAGAGAGTCAGTGAGTAAAAACCTCACATAAAATCTGGAAGAAATAACTTAGAGCTCAGGAAAAATCAGGATATAAAATCAGCAAATAAAAGAAAGATATGTTTCTACAAACTAACAACAAATTACCTACACAAAATTAACATAATAATCCACCATAACTGGTTTCAAAAATAAATATTTAGGATTAAAATTTATTAAGGAGATAAAATATTCTATGGAAAATTACCTATATTGATAAGAGTCTTTTGAAACTGCACCCAGAAATGCAAATAACTCCACTTACACGTTAGAAATTTCTTTAGTCATAGTGCCAGCTACACAAATTTCTATAGAATTCTGAAGCAACACTTGTTGTGAATTTAAAGACTCGAATGTAAGTCTGAAGCTGGTTATATAGTCAGAAGACATGCAAATAGGGTCCTCCCTCCACTGATTAAACCAGGCCAGCCCCAAACCTGAAGCTGGGAGAGGAGCCCCAGCCCCAGAATCCCGAGGTGACCCCGTTCAGGGATCAGGACAGAACACAGGCGACTCACCATGGAGTATGTGCTCAGCTGGGTTTTCCTTGTTGCTATTTTAAGAGATAATTCATGAAGAACAAGAGACCTTGTGTATGTGAGTGGAAGTGAGTGAGCGAAACAGGGGATGTGGGACAGTTTCCTGACCAGAATGTCTTGTGTCTGCAGGTGTCCAGGGTGAGGTGCAGCTGGTGGAGTCTGGGGGAGACCTGGTGAAGCCTGGGGGGTCCCTGAGACTGTCCTGCGTGGCCTCTGGATTCACCTTCAGTAGCTATGGCATGAGCTGGGTCCGACAGGCTTCAGGGAAGGGGCTACAGTGGGTCGCAACTATTAGCTAAGATGGAAGGAGCACATACTACACAGACACTGTGAAGGGCCGATTCACCATCTCCAGAGACAATGCCAAGAACACGCTGTACCTGCAGATGAACAGCTTGAGAGCCGAGGACACGGCCTTGTATTACTGTGAGAGTGACACAATGAGGGGACCTCAGTGTGAGCCCAGACACAAACCTCCCTGTAGGAGGGGATCTGGACCACCAGGGGATGCACACTCCTCACCACTTCTGTCTTGAAGGCCCAGGAGCAGGTGCAGTTGGAGGTTCTGGGCAGGTTTCCTGTCAGGGTCTGGACTTCCTCTCCATGGAGCAGTTTCCCCCAGGGAGCCCCTCTGAACACTTGATTATGTGTTTACCTCTTCAGTCTCTTTCTCAGAGACTTAGAAATTCAAGTATAGCAGTTGCACTTACTTGTACTTAACTTTTCCTGACCCAAAATACTAATCAATTACAAATAACTCCATTCACATCATCTGAACATTTTCATGAGTCCCAGTGACACTCACTGTAGATCACAGGACCCCAGGCTAACATGCTGTCTTGCACATCATGGTACAGAGGAATCGCCAATCAACACAATAGAAAAGAGACATTCTACAAAAATGTTAATCGTGTCTGGGGAGTGAGAGATATTCCCAGTATGACATGGTAGGGAGTTGGACTCAGAGGTAACTCACACACATACACACAATCACGAGAGTATAACCATTCATCACCTTCACCTTCATGTCTGATGAGAACCAGGCAGGCCTCTCATCATGTCATAAATGCCTGGGTGGTGCCAAGGAAATACACTGGCTCAGGGTGTGCATTGTGGGTCAGTGGTTGGGACAGGGTCTTGCTCTATGGGATTTGGGGAGGAAGTGGGGCCTTAGGGGAGCACTTAGGTCAAGTGGTGCAGCCTCAGGATGGGATCAGGGCCCTTATACACCAGGACTGGGAAACCTCCTTGCACACTGGTCCCATGTGAGTTGATGGGGCAAGGATGGGGTAGGACTTTCGTGCTCTTTGGAAACCACATCAGCCTGCACCTGGACCTCACACATCCCAGATTCCAGATCTGTGAGAATGAGTGTCTGTTGTTTGCTCCACCCAGTCCATGTACAATGTTCCAGGAGTGGGGACAGGATAAGTCATTTTTCTTGACTGGATTCATTGTTCTGTTGGCTGCTGAATTTGTTAAGGAAATATCTTGCCCTATTCTGTAGGTTTTTCTTTGTTTAAATTGAATTTACCAATATTTAATACACAGTGTCTACTACATCCTGTGCCCTCCTTAACGCCCATCACCCAGTTGCCCCATCCCCACCCTCTCCCTTCCAGCAACTCTCAGGTATTTTTTTCCCTGAGTTAAGTGTCTTTCATGATTTGTATTCCTCTGTAGTAGTACTCCACTAAGTTTCACTCCTCCTCTTATGGTCTCTTTCAATATTTCCTATATTCCACATATGAGTGAGACCATATCATTGCCTTTTTGTGATTGATTTATTTCTCTCAATATAATACCTCCATTCATTTTGAAGGAAATGTTATTTCATGATATTCATCATTTCTGACAGCTGTGTAATATCACAATATATATATAAACCACATCTTTTTTTTTCTCCTGTTCATGTATTCTCCCCATTTCTTGACTGGATTCACTGTTTTGTTGGCTGCTGAATTTGTTAAGGAAAAATCTTGTCCTATTATGTAGGTTGCCTTTCATTTTGTCACCTGTTGCATTGTTGTACAGAATCTATCTTGATGAAGTCCTAATAGTTAATTTTTTTCTTTGATTCCTATGCCTTTTGAGAGGTGCCTTGGTAGCAGTCGCTAAAATTGAGGACAAAAATTTGCTACCTGAATTTGCCTCTAGGATTTGGATGGATTACTGTCTCAGATTTTGGAATTTCATCCATTTTGAGATTGTGTTTGGTGTAGCTGAATGGTCCACTTTCATTCTTATGCAGGTGGATGTCCAAATTTTTCAGAACCATTTATTGATGAGAGTTTCTTTCATTCGATATTTTTTTTCTTGCTCCTTGAGGAGTAGTTTTCCATAAAGGTTAGGGTCCATTTTTCTGTTCTCTGCTCTGTTCCATTGATCTATGTGTTGTTTTTTCCAGTACAAGCCTATCTTGATGATAAAGACTTTATTTTTTTATTTTTTTTTTAATTTTTTTAAAAATTTATTTATGATAGTCAAACAGAGAGAGAGAGAGGCAGAAACACAGGCAGAGGGAGAAGCAGGCTCCACGCACTGGGAGCCCGATGTGGGATTCGATCCCGGGTCTCCGGGATCGCGCCCTGGGCCAAAGGCAGGTGACAAACCGCTGCGCCACCCAGGGATCCCTGATAAACACTTTATAATAGAGCATGTCTGCAAACATTGTGATGCCCTCCAGTTGAAGTTTTGTTTCTGTTTGTTTTCTCCCAAAATGTTTCTACCTGTTTGACAACTTAGGAAAGGAATTAAAGAAGACACAAAGAGATGGAAAACATACCATGCTTATGGATTAGAATGATGTATATTGTCAGGACACCTGTGTTGCTCAAAGGTTGAGTGTCTGCAATTGGCTAAGGTTGTGATCCTGGAGTCCTGGGATGGTGTCCTGCATCAGGCTTTTCGAAGGGAGCCTGCTTCTCTTTCTGCCTATGTCTCTGCCTCTGTCTCTGTGACTCTCCTGAATAAATAAATTAATCTTTAAAACAAAAACAAAAATAAATACTGTGAAAATCTCTATGCTGCCTAGAACCTTCTACATATTCAAAGCAATCCTTGGGAAAGCATCCTGGACATTTTTCACAGAGTAAGAACATATAATCCTAAGATTTTTATGGCACACACAGAGATATTAGGGACACATTGATGCTCTGGCATGGCCCTGCTGTATTTGTTGTGAGAAGTATCAGTTAACTGCCCTCATCCAGTGAAGTGTGCATTTCTCACCTGGAACTAGGAATAACCTATTGCAAACCATAGGTATCTGTCAAAAAGTCACACTGGTCACAGAGAATGAGAAGAATGATGCAAGAGAGTCAGAGATACTCAGACACTTTGGAACTTCAGGTTAAGGATGTTCTTTGATAATGTTTCCAGAAGATGTGGGTGTGATGACCCAGTGGGATTTGTGTCTCACCATCACCTTACAGGGCTGTGTTGTACTGATTGCTGTTATGTGTGTCCCTTGTCACTGGATGAACATTTGGTGCCCCGTGTCCTCATTTCAACCCGCCTGCATCTGTGACTCTCCCTCTGGACATGAGATAAGTTTCCTTTTAGGATTTCCTCAATGGAACCCCTCAAGGGACCTACATGACTTATTTACCTCTTATCATTTTATTGAAATGCAATCATTTTTGTCATGGAATTTGCAATAACCAGGTAAAAAGACCTGGCCATGTCAATATCTAACAGCTCTACCATCCTATTTCATAGTCTACATGTGAACTTACATGACAGTGAAGCTATTTCATGCAGGGTAAGTCCACTCATAGTCAGCAAGGCAGGGGGGCAGCTCTGAAAGCCCAAGAGCAGGGCATTGGCTGGCTTTGACGATTTCATCAACATTTGTACAAATAGCAGCTTCCCCAGACATGAACACTCAGAAAATAAGTGTGAAAGGATAGAGCAAGGGATGGAGCACATAGTTCGTTTTGTAGATGCAGCCCCTGGACCTGAGCCGGGTTACATGGATGTCTAAATGCACATTGCAGTTGGCAATAGATTGTTATCATTTGCTATTGGTTTTATTTCCTCTGTGGACGCTCTCACCCCACCTTGTTGAGGCCTGTTTTTGGGTTTTGTGACTCTCTTCCTGGCTGCATTGGAGAGTCTTTCTGAACATGGCCTCTTACATCTAGCCAGGGATTGAATGTTCGCACCTTGAGTCTTCAGGGAGCCCTCCCAGGAGCCATCAAGCCCTTTCTGTCCTCAGTCGACATCTGAATCCTGTGTTCACCGTACCTGTCTCTGAGCTGCTTTATCTCAGGCAGGATTATACTGTTAGTTTAGGAGGGATAAGAAAAATAGAAATATATGCTATACAATGGAAAATGTTCATTCTGATACCAGTTTATTATATCCCAAACTCTACCTGAAGGAGCTCATTCTGCATCAGGTAAGCTCATCAAAGCAATTACAGAAGATCACAGATTTAACTACAGTGGAAAACAGTGACTGAGTTGTTAGAGACTTACAAATAGAAATGCATTACTTGAAACCCTCTGAAATTCAGCTAAATTCTAAATTTAGCAAAATCATGCGGTCCCCAATACATGCAGGATACTTTATTCTACATAACCCTGCCACTTTGTCATTCAGGGGTTTCAGAGGGGTCGTAAATCCTGTGGAGAGGAGCACAGGCCAAGAATCTGGGGTTAGACTCACCTGAGAATGTGCACAAGGACACATTAGAAACCCTCTACAATTTAAGGGGTAGGTTCACATCACTGTGGGGGGAAACATGACACCTACAAACCAAGAGATATATGCAAATACAATTACAAAGTACCACGTGGACACAGAGTCTGAAGTCTGGAATATTAGATCATAAGATCCATAGTTTTTCAAATAAGTAAATATGAACATACAAAGGCAGTCACATGTCTGGTCACAACAGTTTCACAGAATGATCCCCAGCTGAGTATATACTGAGATGACATGTATATAGGGGTCTCTCTCTATTGAATAAAACATCCCAGACCTGATCCTGCATCCGGGAGAGAAGCCCCAGCCCCAGGAACAATAGGTGACCAATTCATTGATCAGGACAAACAACTCACCATGGAGTCTGTGCTCAGCTGGGTTTTCCTTGACACTATTTTTAAATATATTTTTATTTATTTTCTGTTTGAGTCAATTTGCCAACATAAAGCATATCACCCAGTGTTCATCACATGAACAGAAGAATGGGCATTTTTAAGAAGTGACAAAAAAGCTATCATAAAATATATGTTAAATCTTTTTTAAAATGTCTCTATGATTTTGATATTTTTATCTAATTTTGTTAGAAAGAGAGAAATTATACCTCAAAAGGTCAAAAACATTTGGATATAGGGTAATGAGATTGAAAATGTTTGATTTACACATTTTATCCCCAACTGGGAGCAGATATTAATTAACCAAAACCATCATGACTCCACTGTGGTAACATGTGGGTTGAAATTGAAATCACACCGGCCTTTCCTAATTCACCCATGCCCACATCTCACTTTCAGCCTGTCCAGACACCCATCATCCCATGACATCCCTGTTTGAGGACTTCCTGCACTAATGGAAAAGGCCTGTTAATACAGGGTGCTGCTGGATACTCAGAAAGCATGAACAAGTGTCTACTGACATTCATCTGAAGCTACTATTCCTCTACAGGGAATAGGTCAGAGCTCAACAATTTGTTAACTCTGTACTGTTCCCCTGATTTCACCACCTGACACAAAAAATGGATTCCTTTTTCTAATTCAATATTTTTACTTTAATGTCTAGTTCTATATACTATGAATCTCTCAACTTCCCCTGGAGCTTTCCTACAATCCAGCAATTGAACTACTGGGATTTACTACAAAGATACAAATAGAGTGAAAGACCACAACACCTGCACCCCGATGTTTATAGCAACAAAGTCCAGAGTAGCCAAACTGTAGAAGGAGCTTCAGTGTCCATCGAAAGATGAATGGATATAGAAGATGTGGTCTATATATACAATGGAATATTACTCAGCCATTAGAAATCATGAACACCCACCATTTGCTTCAACATGATTGGAGCTGGAGGGTATTATGCTGAGTGAAGTAAGTCAGTCGCAGAAGAACAAACATATGGTCTCATTCATTCAGGGAATATAAAAAGTAGTGAAAGGGAGTAAAGGAGAAAGGAGAGAAAATGAGTGGGAAATATCAGAAAGGTCGACAGAACATGAGAGACTCCTAACTCTGGGAAAGGAACTCTGGGAAGGAACTCTGGGAAACGGTAGTTGTAAGGGAGGTTGGCGGGGGTAGGTGTGACTGGGTGACGGGCAATAAGGGGTCACTTGATGGGATGAGCACTGGGTGTTATACTATATGTTGGCAAAGCTAACTCCAATACAAAATAATTAAGAAATAAAATTTAAAAAACAAATGAGGGGATCCCTGGGTGGCGCAGCGGTTTAGCGCCTGCCTTTGGCCTAGGGCGCGATCCTGGAGACCGGGGATCGAATCCCACATCGGGCTTCCGGTGTATGGAGCCTGCTTCTCCCTCTGCCTATGTCTCTGCCTCTCTCTCTCTGTGACTATCATAAATAAATAAAAAAATTTAAAAAAAAATAAAAAAAAAAATAAAAAACAAATGAACCTTCAGATAATTAGGAATAATCCTAACCAAAGAGGAAAGTACCTATACTCTAAAAATTCTAAAGTATGTATGAAAGACATTAAAGAAAACAGAAATATATGGAAAAAAGTCTATTCTTATGGATTGGAAAAATAAATATTCATATGATGTTTATGCCACCAACAACAATCTATGCACTCAATATGAACCCTATCAAAACACCACCAACATTTTTCTAGGGAATGGAACAAGTCTAAAATTTGTAAATAAACAGAAAAGATTCTGAGTAAGCAAAAGAATGTTCAAACAAAAAACAAATCAAGGCAGCCCGGGTGGCTCAGCGATTTAGCACTGCCTTTTGTCCAGGGCGTGATCCTGCAGACAGGGGACGAGTCCCATATCAGGCTCCCTACATGGTCCCTGCTGCTCCCTCTACCTGTGTCTCTGCCATTCTGTTTCTCTGTGTCTCTTATGAGTAAATAAATAAAAACTAAAAAAAAGCAAAAGCCATACAATTCCGGATTTCAAAGATGTGATAATCAAAACAGTAAAATAGTGGCAGTAAAACACGCACATGGTCAATGGAATAGAATAAAGAACCCATAAATGGACACACAGCTCTATGGACAACTTATCCTCAACAAAGTACAAAAGACTATCAACTGGAAAAGAGACAATCTCTTCAACAAGTGGTGTTGGAAACATTGGACAGCTGCAAGTAGAAGAATGAACCTGGGCCATTCTTACACTCCACACAAAGATAAACTCAGAGTAGATGAAAGACCTAAATGTGAGGCAAGAAACCATCAAAATCAAGGAGATTTTGTGACCTCAGCCACAAACAGGTTCTTGGTATTCGAATCTCCAAAGGGAAGGGAAACAAAAGTAAAAATGAACTCTATGGACTACACCAAGGAAGGAGCTGCCGTACAGCTGTGGAAACACTTAACATAATTAAAAGGCAACCTAACAAATTGGAAAGATAGGGATGCCTGTGTAGCTTCAGCATCTGTCTTTGGCGCAGGGAGTCCTAGAGCTCTAGGATTGAGACCAGCATCAGGCTCCTTGTGGGGAGCCCACTTCTCCCTCTGCCCATCTCTGCATCTCTCTCTCTGTCTCTCATGAATGAACAAATAACATCTTCCAAAAGAATGAAAACAATGGGAGATTTGCAAATCTATCTCCAGATTATGGCAGGTTTCCAAAATCGAAAAATAAATTGCCAAACTAAACAACCACAAAGTGAAATGGGTGGAAGACATGAAGAGACACCCTGTCCTGATTGAGTTGTCGACTCTCACTTTATATTAGGTAGGTCATCCACATGCAAAATGAAATTTATTGTCTCCTCTAGGTCTGCCTTATATTAACTGCATGATTAGAACAGGCAATGCATCCTGAAGACAAGAGGAAAATACCTTCTGCCCCAGACTGGAGGACCTGCCAGAAAACGTAGCAAGAAAACTACTTAAAAAAAAAAAGAAAACTTGGTAACCTGGAAAGAAAATAAAGAGTTTTTCTATGACAATATCTTAATAGAGTCAACGAGTAAAAACCTTACATAAAAACTGGAAGAAATAACTCATGAGCTCAGAAAAAAATCAGTATATAAAATCAGCAAATAAAATAAAGATATATTCCTACAAAATAACAACAAATTACATATACAAAATAACAAAATAATCCGATTTACACTGGCACCAAAAATAAATATTTAGGATTAAATTTTACTAATAAATTGAAATTTCTCCAGAAAATGACCTATATTGATGTGTGTCTTTGGAAATACACACAGAAACTCAAAAAGAACTGTGCTTAGAACTTCATATAGTCAGAAGGCTATCTACACAAATTGCTATAGAATTGTGGTGCCACACTTGTGATGGCTTTTAAATACACGAATGTAAGTCTGGAGCTGGTTATATAGTTGGAGGATATGCAAAAAAGGACCTCCCTCCACTGATTAAACCAGCCCAGTCCTGACCCTGTGGCCGGGAGAGCAGTCCCAGCCTCAGGATCCCCAGGTGACCCTATTCAGTAATCAGGACACAACGCAGACAAACCACCATGGAGTCTGTGCTCTGCTGGGTTTTCCTTGTCACTATTTTAAAAGGTAATTCATAGAGAACTAAAGACCTTGAGTCTGGGAGTGGAGATGTGTGAGAGAAACTGGGGATGTGGGACAGTTTCCTGACCAGGATGTCTTGTGTCTGCAGGTGTCCAGGGTGAGGTGCAGCTGGTGGAGTCTGGGGGAGACCTGGTGAAGCCTGGGGGGTCCCTGAGACTCTCCTGTGTGACCTCTGGTTTCACCTTCAGTAGCAATGAAATGAACTGGGTCTGCCAGGCTCCAGGGAAGGGGCTGCAGTGAGTCACAGCTATTAGCAGTAATGGAAGTAGCACATACTATGCAGAGGCTGTGAAGGGCCGATTCACCATCTCCAGAGACAACGCCAAGAACACGCTGTATCTGCAGATGAACAGCCTGAGAGCCGAGGACACGGCTGTGTATTACTGTGTAGACACAGTGAGGGGACCTCATTGTGAGCGCAGACACAAAACTCCCTGCAGAAGGAGATCAGGACCACCAAGGGGTGTGCACTCATCACCACTTCTATCTTGAAGTCCCACGAGCAGGTGCAGAGGGTGGTTCTGGGCAGGTTTCCTGTCAGGGTCTGGTCTGGGCTTCCTCTCCAAGGAGCAGTTTCCCCCAGGGAGCCCCTCTCAACACTTGATTACATGTTTACCTATTCAGTCTCTTTCTAAGAGACTTATAATTCAACCATAGCACCTGCACTTACTTGTACTTAACTTTTCCTGACCCGAAATATTAATCAATTACAAATAACTCCATTCACATCATCTGAACCTTTTCATGAGTCCTAGTGGCACTCACTGTGGATCACAGGACCCCAAGGTAACATGCTGTCTTGCATATTTCGGTATAGAGGAATCCCCAAACAACACAAGATAAAAGAAACATAATACGAAAATGTGAATAAAAGCCTGGGAGTGAGAGAGATTCCCAGCATGACATGGTAGAGAAGTGGACTCAGAGGTCATTCACACACACACACAATAATGAGAGTATAATCTTTCATCACCTTCACCTTCATGTCTGATGAGAGCCAGGCCAGCCTCTCATCATGTCACAAATGCCTGTATGGTGCCAGGGAATGACACTGGCTCTGGGTGTGTGTTGTGGGCCAGTGGTGGGGACAGCGTTCTGCTCCAAGAAGGGCTTGTGTTGAGTTAGTGTCCCAACTTCATCAAAAGAGGGAACTCCTGGGTTATTGTTTGATTTCTTTCCTTTGTGTGGAGGAGAAGAATGAGGAAGGAATTTCAGGGAGCTACCAGTTAATAAAGACTGGATATGGTGTGAGGAATTTCACTAAACCAGGGTAAACCTGGAAGGACAAAAGAGAAACATGGTCATTCTCAGTAGACAAGTGTCTGATTCATATGGAAAGGAGATGAATAATATATGGAAGCAGCACAAAACTTTAAATAATAATACAAATAGGCCAAGATCCTACCCAGGTCTCAGATGGAAGCTGTCCTCTTCCCAAGGAACTATCTGGTTTTGAAGGTCATGTGTACTTGGTGTGCTCAGCGACTAGAAGCTTCTACTGGACCATGAGGATCCTCAGGGTGAGGAGCTGGATTGAAGGACCTTCGACCTGCAGGGTAAAACTTATGGATCCTTCAGGTGCTTTTGTCAGCTAACTGATTGTGACCTTTACCATCCCTGTGGTGAAACCTAATGTCCATGTGATGGGAGGAGGAGGTGGAGCCTTACGGCCCAATTAGTTTAGGAGATGCAGCCTCATGATGGGATCAGGGCACTTATACACCCGGACTGGGAAAGCTCTCTGCACCCTGGCCCATTTTGAGGTGCCTGGGAGAGGACGGGGTAGGATGTGGGTGCTTTCCAGACACCACAGCTTCCTGCACCTGGACCTCAGACAACCCAGACACCAGATCTGTGAGAATGAGTGTCTGTTGTTTGATCTGCCCAGCTCATGTATGATGTTCCAACAGGGGACATGGGCTTAAGTAATTTTTTCTTTAATTAAATTGAATTTATCAACATGAACTATACCCTCAGTGTTCATCACATCACGTAAACTCAACTCCCATCACCCAGTTACACCATTCCCCTATTCCTCCCTTCTAGTGACCCTCATTTTTTCCCCAGTGTTAAGTGTGTCTAATGATTTGTCTTCTTCTCTAGTCTTACCCCACTAAGTTTCACTCCTTCCCTTATGGTCTCTTTCAATATCAATGAGACCGTATCATTGCCTTTCTGTTATTGATTTATTTCTCTCACAATAATGACTCCGGTTCCATGCATGTTGACAGAAATATTATTTCATGTTATTCATTATGTCTGACAGCTATGTAATATCCCATTGTATATATAAAGCACATCTTTTTTTGTATATTGTTTATTGGAGTGAGATTTGCCAACATATAGCATAATACCCAGTGCTCATCCCATCAAGTGCCCCCCTCAGTGCCTGTCACCCAACAACCCCCATCCCCCGCCCACTTCCCCATCCACTACCCCTTGTTCTTTTCCCAGAGTTAGGAGTCTCTCAACTTCTGTCACCATCTCTGATATTTCCACTCATTTTCTTTCCATTCTCCTATGATCCCTTTCACTGTTTTTATATTCCCCAAGAATGAGACCATATAATGTTTTTCCTTCTCCAATGGACTTATTTCACTCAGCATAATATCCTCCAGTTCCATCCACGTCAAAGCAATTGGTGGGTATTCGTCGTTTCTAATGGCTGAGTAACATCCCATTGTATACATAGACCACAGCTTCTTTATCCATTCATCTGTCAATAGACACTGAGGCTCCTTCCACTGTTTGGCTGTTGTGGAATTTGCTGCTTTGAACATTGATATGCAAGTGTCCCTTCATTTCACTAAATCTGTGTCTTTGGGGTAAATAGCCTGTACTGCAATGGCTGGCTCCTAGGGTGGCTCTATTCTCACGTTTTCAGGACATTCCATTCTGTTTTCTGTACCGGCCCAACAAGCCTAATTCCCACCAGGAATGAAAGAGGTTTCCACTTTCTCAATATCCTCCCTTATATTTGTTGTTTCTGGCCTTTTTACTTTATCCATTCTGAGTTGTATAAGTGGAATCTTAGTGTGGTTTTCATTTGTATTTCCCTGATGATAAGTCATGTGGATCATTTTTGTCCTCTGCCTGTTGGCCATTTGTCGGTCTTCTTTGGAGAAAAGCCTTTTCATGTATTCTCCCCATTTCTTGACTGGATTGATTGTTATGTTGGGTGCTGAATTTGTTAAGGAAATATCTTGTCCTATTCTGTAGGCTGCCTTTTGTTTTGTCACCTGTTGTATGTTGTACAGATTCTATCTTGATAAAGTCATAACAGTTTATTTTTCCCTTTGTTTCCTATGCCTTTTGATAGGAGCGTTGCTAGCAGTCGCTGAAACTGAGGACAAAAAGATGCTACCTGAATTCACCTCTAGGATTTGGATGAATTGCTGTCTCTGATTTCAGTATTTCATTATTTTGAGATTATCTTTGTGCTTTGTGTAGCAGAATGGTCCACTTTCATTCTTACGCAGGTGGCTGTCCAATTTTTTTCAGATCCATTTGTTGATGTGTCTTTCTTTTTTTTTAATTTTATTTATTTATTCATAGAGATGCAGAGAGAGAGAGAGAGAGAGAGAGAGAGAGGCAGAGACACAGGCAGAGGGAGAAGCAGGCTCCATGCAGGGAGCCTGACGTGGGACTCGATCCAGGGTCTCCAGGATCCTGCCCTGGGCTGCAGGCGGTGCTAAACCGCTGCGCCACTGGGGCTGCCCAATGTGTCTTTCTTTGATTAGATATCTTTTTCTTGCTTTTTGAGGAGTAGTTGCCCATAGAGCTGAGGGTCCCTTTCTGCGCTCTCTGCTCTGTTCAATTGAATTGATATATGTGTTGTTTTTGCCAGTACCATGCTATCTTGATGATAAAGGCTTTATAATAGAGCTTGTCTGAAAACATTGTTATGCCCTCCAGCTGTAGTTTTCTTTCTGTTGTTTTTTTTTTTTTCCAAAATGATTCTACCTGTTTGGCAACTTAGGATAGAAATTGAAGAAGACACAAAGAGATGGAAAACATTCTGTGCCTACAGATTAGAACAACGAATATTGTCAGGGCACCTGTGTTGCTCAGAGGTTGAGTGTCTGCAATTGGCTGGGGTTGTGATCCTGGGGTCCTGGGATGGTGTCCTGCATCAGGCTTTTGAAAGGGAGCCTGTTTCTCCCTCTGCCTCTGTAACTCTCCTGAATAAATAAATAAATCTTTAAAACAAAAACAAAAATATTGGGGATCCCTGGGTGGCTCAGCGGTTTGGCGCCTCCCTTTGACCCAGGGTGCCATCTTGGAGTCCCGGGATTGTGTCCCATGTTGGGCTCCCGGCATGGTCCTGCTTCTCCCTCAGGCTGTGTCTCTGCTTCCCTCTCTCTCTCTATCATTAATGAATAAATAAAATCTTAAAAAAAAACAAAAATAAGTCCTGTGAAAATCTCTATGTTGCCCAGAACCTTCTACATATTCAAAGCAATCCTTGTGAAAACATCCTGGACAGTTTTAAGAGAGTACGAACATATAATCCTAAGATTTTTATGGCACACACAGAGACATTAGGGACACATGGATGCATTGTTATGGCTCTGCTGTATTTGTTGTGAGAAGTAACATGTAACCACCCTCATCCAGTGAAGGGTGCATTTCTCACCTGGAACTAGGACTAATCTTCTGCAAACCATAGGTATCTGTCAAAAAGTCACTGTAAACACACTAAACAGGAGAACAATGATACAAGAGAGTCAGAGATACTCAGACACTTTGGAACTTCAGTTTAGGATGTTCTGTTATAACGTTTCCAGAAGATGAGGATGTGATGACCCAGTGGGATTTGTGTCTCACCATCACCTTACAGGGTTGTGTTGTACTGATGGCCGTTAGGTGTGTCCCTTGTCACTGGATGAACACTTGGTGTCCCGTGTCCTCATTTCAACCCACGTGCATCTGTGACTCTCCCTCTGGCCATGAGATCAGTTTCCCTTTAGGATTTCCTCAATGGAACCCCTCAAGGGTCCTACACGACTTATTTGGCCTTTATCATTTTATTTAAATGCAATCATTTTTGTCATGGAATTTGCAACAACCAGGTAACATGACCTGGTTATGTCAATATCTAACAGCTCTACCATCCTATTCCATAGTCTATGTGTGAACTTATATGACAGTGAATCTATTTCAGGGAGGGTAAGTCCACTCATAATCAGTAAGGCAGGGGAGCAGCTCTGAATGCTCAGAAGCAGGGCATTGGTTGGTTCTGATGATTTCATCAACATTTATACAAATAGCAGTTGTCCCCAGACATGAACACTCAGAAAATAGATGTGAGATGATAGAGCAAGGGATGGAGCACAGAGTTCCTCTTGCAGTGTGCAGCCCTGGACCTACTGGGCTTACATGGATGTCTAAATGCACAGTGCAATTGACAATGGATTGTTATCATTTGCTGTTGGTGTTGTTTCCTCTATAGATGCTCACACCCCGCCTTGTTGAAGCCTGTCTTGGGGTATTGTGATCTTCCTGGCTTCATTGAAGAGCCGTTATGAACATGGTCACCTACCTCTAGCCTGGGATTGAATGTTTGCACCCCGGAGTCTTCAGGGAGCCCTCATGGGAGAGCCATAAAGCCCTTTCTGTCCTCAGTTGACATCTGAATCATGTGTTCACCATACCTGTGTCTGGGCTGCTGTATCTCAGACACATGAATGGATCTCTAAACGACAATATAAAGGCTCTGTAGTGTGGACCTGGGCTCGTCCTCTGAGGGCTTGTCATGAATGAGGGTCTAGTTTCTGCCTGCTGGTTTCAGAATAGATGTCACAGCACCACACAGCGTTCAGTTTATGGAAACAAAGCACAACGCCTGCACTCAGACCCAATGTTCACACGTCTATAGGTTCCAGTCCTTCTTAACCATGCATCACATTGTGCCACTTTTTCTTCTTGGCACTCAGGGGGTCCTTAGATCCAGAAATTTTCCTATTTTTCAGTTTGAGCACCATTATGCCAGGTCCGTCCCCCACAGGAGTAGAATTGTACAAGTTCATGCAAATCCTCTCTAGTCCTTAAAATTCTTTTTTTTTAAATTTATTTATGATAGTCACACAGAGAGAGAGAGAGGGGGGCAGAGACATAGGCAGAGGGTGAAGCAGGCTCCATGCCGGGAGCCTGACGTGGGATTCGATCCCGGGTCTCCAGGATCCCGCCCTGGTCCAAAGGCAGGCGCTAAACCGCTGCGCCACCTAGGGATCCCAGTCCTTAAAATTCTTGACAGTAGCTTCTGCAAGCAACCTCCCTCCTGCTGTCATCCCTACAATTTTATCTCCCCAATGTCAACACCGCACAGCTCCAGCACTCCAAAACCTGCTCAGTATTCTATTAGGAGTCCTTCTGTTGTTGCTTTTTCAACTCTGATCGATTTCATGGATGTTTGAAATGATTCAATAACCAACCAGCTGTTTCAGATATATGACAAACCCTGAGTCCCCTAAACCTTCTGACATGTTAACTTCTCTCTCCCATATTTTCTTATACTAAAGATGGTGTGGTTAATTTTTTCTGATTTGTATGTTGGAGGTGAACTTTGGACCCTGGTGTTTTGTTTCAGAGTATCGTAAACTTATTTTCACCCCTACTCTGATTCTAGATCCTAAGGACACATTTTTGTTTGTACAAGCCTACTGAGTGTTGTACAAATATTATATTATGTTTCAGGAAGTAATTATAGACATATGTGGTCCATGCACATAAGGTCATCCAACAAGTGAGATAAGGAGCAATGCATGACCTAGCAGTGAGACTGGGGCTTCAAGGAGGGCAAAGATGCTCCCAAAGGACCAGAATTGCAGGAATATTATTGGCAGGACTCCAGGTCCCTGTGCAGGTGACACAGGTGCCATTTGGGTGGTGGGCTCTGCTTGCAGTCTTCTTGATGCATATGATCCATTCAAAGATGAAAATTGGGGTACCTGGGTGCATAGCAGTTTATTTTTTTTTTTTTTTTTTTTTTTTTGCATAGCAGTTTAGTGCTGCCTTCAGCCCAGGGCCTGATCTTGGAGATCAGGGATCGAGACCCCCATCAGGCTCCATGCATGGAGCCTGCTTCTTACACTGCCTGTGTCTCTGCATCTCTGTGTGTGTGTGTCTCTCATGAATAAATAAAACATTAAAAAAAAGATGGAATGGGCTAGATTTGGAAATAGAACAAAAGTCCTGTATGCACCCCACAGGGTCAGGGGACTGATCTAAGAAAACCAAAATTATGGTTGATCAGAGGCACAAATTGAAATTGGTTTGAAACGGAAAATTCCTGCTGATTTGTTATTAAAAATACCTGATAAATCCATAGAAGAGGTTCATGGTAGATAGTTTTCTTCTCTTAGATGGAATATAGTATTTGAATGTAAAAAGAATTCATGAAAAACTTACAGTTGCAAAGCAGCACCATACTGTTAGTTTAGGAAGGATAAGAAAAATAGAAATATAGGGTATACAATGGAAAATGTTCCTTCTGACACGAGTTTATTATATCCCAATCTCTGCTTGAATGAGCTCATTCTGCATCAGGTAAGCTCATCAAAATGATTACAGAAGATCACAGAGTTAACTGCAGTGGAACACAGTGACTGAGGTGTTAGAGACTTACAAATAGAACTGAATTACCTGAAACCCTCTGAAATTCAGCTAAATTCTAAATTTAGAATTGCAGGAATATTATAGGCAAGACTCCGTGTCTTTGTGAAGTGGACACAGGCGTCTTTTGGTCGGTTGGCTCTGCTGGCAGTCTTCCTGATGCATGTGATCCATTCAAAGTTGCAATGTGTTAGATTTGGAGGCAGAAGACAAGTCCTGCACATAGCCCATAGGGTCAGGGGGAATGATCTGAGAAATTCAAAATTAAGTTTGATTAAAGGCATAGATTGAAAAGAATTGAAACAATTTTTCTGCCACATTTGTTATCAAAAATACCTTTTATAAAAATACATCATTTTTAAATAATAAATTTATTTTTTATTGATGCTCAATTTGCCAACATACAGAATAACAGTTCTCATCCCACTAAGTGCTCCCCTCCTTGCCCATCACCCAGTCACCCCAACACTCTGCCCACCTCCCCTTCCACTACCCCTTGTGCATTTCCCAGAGTTAGGTTTCTCTTACGTTGTGTCACCCTCACAGAAATTTTCACTCATCTTCTCTCCTTTCTCTTTATTCCCTTTCACTAATTTTTATATTCCTCAAATGAATGAGACCATATAATGTTTATCCATTTCCAATTGACTTTTTTAATCAGCAAAGTACCCTCCAGGTCCATCCACATCAAAGCAAAAGGTGGGTATTTGTCATTTCTAATGGCTGAGTAATATTCCATTGTATACATAGACCACATCTTCTTTGACACAATAATATTTTTATTTATTTTATTTATTTTTATAATAAATTTATTTTTATTGGTGTTCAATTTGCCAACATACAGAATAACACCCAGTGTTCATCCCGTCGAGTGCCCCCCTCACTGCCCGTCACCCATTCACCCCCAGCCCCCGCCCCCATCCCCTTCCACCACCTCTAGTTCATTTCCCAGAGTCAGGAGTCTTTACGTTCTGTCTCCCTTTCTGATATTTCCCACACATTTCTTCTCCCTTCCCTTATATTCCCTTTCACTATTATTTATATTCCCCAAATGAATGAGAACATATAATGTTTGTCCACCGATTGACTTACTTCACTCAGCATAATACCTCCAGTTCCATCCACGTTGATTTTTAGCAGCAATGTCCACAATAGCCAACTCTGGAAGGAGCCTCGATGTCCATGGAAAGATGAATGGATAAAGAAGTTGCGGTTTATGTATACAATGGAATATTACTCAGCCATTAGAAATGACAAATACCGGGATCCCTGGGTGGCGCAGCGGTTTGGCGCCTGCCTTTGGCCCAGGGCGCGATCCTGGAGACCCGGGATCGAATCCCACATCGGGCTCCCGGTGCGTGGAGCCTGCTTCTCCCTCTGCCTGTGTCTCTGCCTCTCTCTCTCTCTCTCTCTCTGTGACTATCCTGAATAAATAAATAAAATCTTTAAAAAAAAAAGAAATGACAAATACCTACCAATTTCTACAATAATATTTTTAAATAAAATAGTTTTGTTTTTTACATTGAATTAGCCAACTTATACTACATACTTCTTTTCTGATGTTCAATAATCCATCAGGTGCTTATAACAGTATTGATGACGTCATTTACCCTCTTTAATGCACATCACACAATGACCCAATAGACCCACTAACCTCCCCAGTATTATACCTCATTCTGTTTCCTATAGTTAATGGTTTCTCATGTTCTGTCCCCCTCTCTAATGATTACCAGGCTTGCCAGCATTAGCCAATGTTACTTTGAAAGGTTATGTATATTTCACGTTAGACAGAAATGATATGATAATTGTCCTCTGATTGAGTTATTTTACTCAGCAAAATACCATCCATTTCCATCAATGTCAATGTAAATCGTAGGTATTTGATATTTCTGACGGCAGAGTAATATCCCATTGTGTATACTACACATGATATTTATCCATTTTTCTGTGGTGGACATCATGTCTCCCTCCACAGTTTGGCTATTGTGTACTTTGCTGCTATGAACACTGGGGTTCCAGTGCCCTTTGCATCACTACATCTGTGTGCTTGGGGTAAATACCCAGTAATACAATTCCTGGAGCATATGCCATTCACGACAAAGGAAAGAACCAGAGGTAATACTCTCTGTCATAGATCTAATTAAGAAGGATAAAGTAAAAAATAAGAGCTCAAATACAGGATATTAATTTTAAAGTTACTAGTTGCATTTCAGGAAAGCTAAAACACACTACATTATAACTTAATGTAGAAATGAACCAATTCAGTTGTAAATTAAAAGCGATCAATGTGAGATAGAGTCTAAACTAGATGCTGTAACAGCCATGGTAAATGAGGTCGAATGGAGCATAGGTGACATCAAAGACAAGGTGATAGAAAGGAATGAACGTGTGGAAAGTAGAGACACACAAATAATGGACCATAAAAGGCTTGAAAAATCACTAGTGCCATTAGTTCAAACTAAATTAAAATATTTAGGGCCCATGAAGGGAAGGAAGAGAGAGGACAGAATGTATATTTGAGAAAATCATAGCAAAGACTCTTTTTCTTTCCTTTTTAAAGATTTAATTTATGTATTCATGAGCGACATAGAGAGGCAAAGACAAAGGCAGAGAGAGGAGCAGGCTCCATGCAGGGAGCCTGATGTGGGACTTGATACTGTGTCTACAGGATCATACCCTGGGTCAAAGGCAGGTGCTGAACAGCTGAGCCACCCAGGAGTTCCAGCAGACTCTCTCTTTTTCAATAAAAAGACACATCCAGGTTGAAAGTGAGGGAGAAAACTCCCATTAATCATGTCAATGAACATCAAGAGGAAGGAAGAGGAGCAATGCTTATAGGAGCTGATCTAGAATTTATTTTTTTTTGTTTTTTTTTTCTGATCTAGAATTTAAAACAAAGCCTATAATAAAGGATGGAGAAGGATACTATATCATAAAAATTGTTTATCCAACAGAAGATCTACCTTTTCAAAATATTCACACTGCTAACTTCATAGAAGACAAGTGCACAAACCAATTAACCCTAAACTTAATGACACTCATGGCTACTATTACCTTTACAGTGGGGACTTCAATGTCCCCTGATATCAGTGAGAATCATCTAAGCAGAAGCTCAACAAGAAACAAGGGATTTGAGAGACATACTGGATCAGACATACTTCACAAATATATCAGGGCATTTTTCCCAAAGGAGAGTACACGTTCTTCTTTATTGTACGTGGAAAATACTCCAGAATTGATCATACACATGGTCACAACTCATGTGTCAAGTGGTACAGAATGGTTGAATTCACTCCATGAATAGGTTCAGACCAATATGCTATGAAACAAGTCAAAACCAATAAAAACATGGAAGGCCCCTAAATGACAATGTGATACTACCTCACACCAGTGAGAATAGGGAAAATTAAGAAGATATGAAAGAACAAATGCTGAAGTGGATGTGGAGAAGGGGAACCCTCTTGCATTGTTGGTGGGAATGTGAACTGGTGCCATCACTCTGGAAAACTGTGTGGAGGTTCCTCAAAGAGTTAAAAATAGAACTGTCTTACGACCCAGAAATTGCACTGCTGGGGGTTTACCTCAAAGATATAGATGCTGTGAAATGCCAGGACACCTGCTCTCCCATGCCTATAGCAGCAATGTCCAGAATAACCAAACTGTGGAAGGAGCCCTGGTGTTCATCGAAAGATAAATGGATAAGGAACATGTATTCTATATTTACAATGGCATATTCCTCAGCCACCACAGCGGAGGAATACCCACCAATTGCTTCACCGTGAGTGGAACTGGAGGGTATTATGCTGAGAGATGTAGGTCAATTGGAGGACAAACATTATATGGTCTCATTCATTCAGGTAATATAAAAAATGGTGTAAAGAATTATAGAGGAAATGAGGGAAAATAAGTGGGTGGAAAAAAATAGACAGGGTGACAAAATATGAGGGAATTCTAAATCTGGGAAACGAATAAGAGGTAGTGGGAAGAGAAGTGGATGGGGGCATGGGGTGACTGGGTGAAGGGCATTGAGGGGAACACTTGACCAGATGAGTCTGGGGTGCTATGTTATATGTTGGAAATCAACCTTCAATTAAAAAATATATAACAAATAAATAAACGTACATAAAAGGACATCTTATTGAAGAAGAAATGAGTCAATGAAGAAATTAAAGAATTTAAGCAAAATTTCAATCAATGAACATTAAATCACAATCATACAATCCAGTATGTCTCTCAAAACCCTTGTTTCCTGGTAAAGCTCTGGGACACATCAAAAGCCATCCACAAAGGGAACAACAGAGCAACACAGGTCTTCTCCAGGACCTGATTAAAATGGGAGCATATCCAGTGCATTAGCAGAGTGAAGATTAGGGTAAAACATATTGCCAGGCTACTGCTCCCCATGTTTCCCCCCACTCCACCTGCATGGGCTCCCTGTTCAGTCATGGGCTGGTGAAGATGGATGGGTAGACATGTGGACACCTGTGTCTCAAATCTGTGCACATCAAGATATCCATGGACGATTGTTAACAGAGTGTAAACATCGTGCACGTACCTCTAGAACATGGACATGATGTCCCACAAAAAGGCTCAATGTTCCTCCTACACAGATTCAATACCCATGCTGCTGGACGCTATGTCCTATCACATGAGGCAGGACACTGATGAGGATTGATAGCAAATCGAACTCCAATAAAAAGTATACATTAATCAATTAATTAATTAATCTTATAAATTAAAAAATAGCATATATTTTTATTTTTCACACCCTTTTTGAACTTGGCTGCAGCAACTTCTTGCATGATTCATCTATGAAGGCAAGAGAAACAAAAGCAAAATTGAATTATTGGGACTCCATCAAGATCAAAGGCTTCTGCACATCAAAAGAAACAGTCAACAAAATGAAAAGACAACCTACGGGATGGTAGCAGATATTTGCAAATGATCTATCAGATAAAGGGCTAGTATCCAAGATCTATAAAGAACTTATTAAACTCAACAGCAAAGAACAACATAATCCGAGTAGGCTCAGAAGGGTCAGTGAAACTGTAGAAAAAAAAGAAAAATAAACCTATGATTTCTTTGAAAGAAATCTGCTCTGCAGCAAAAAGAAAATCAAGGACTGGATGCAATTTATAAGTGCACCAGAAATCATCAAATGATGAGGAAAAATCGGAACCAAAGAGCAATGGGTGTATGGTCTAAACATTCCAGAAAACGTATGAAACTCAATAAGGAATATACAAGTAGATAGAACATATTTATTCTCATATATTAGTAGAATGAATATTGATAAAATATCTATGCTACCAAAAGCAAGTGACACATTCAAAGCCATCCGTATTAAAATATTGCCAGAAAAAAAAAATGAAAAAATAAAAATATTGCCAGAATTTTTCAAAGAGCTAGAGAAAACAATTACATAATTTTTAGGGAACCACAAAGACCTCAAATAGCCAAAGCAATCCTGAAAAAGTAAAGCAAGGCTGTAGATATCCCGATTCTGGTTGTTGAGGTAAATTACAACGTTGTGATCATCTGGACACTATGGTACTGGCACAAATACAGACGTATAGATAAATAGAAAAGTTTGAGATCCCAGAAATGGTACCTGAAGTCTGTGGTCATAAATCCTGACAAAACAGGAAAGCATATCCAATGGATAAAAAGAAAGTCTCTTCAACAAATGGCACTGAGAATATTGGAGACCCACATACAGAAGAATGAAAGGGGACACTTTTCTTACATCATTCACAACAATGGACTCAAAGTTGATGAAGTATCTCAATGAGTCGGAAAACAATCAGAATCCTCAGGAGAACATAAGCAGCACCTTTTCTACCTCAGCTGCAACCACTTCTAGACGTGTCTCCAGAGGCAAGGGAAAGAAATGGAAAATGAAGTATGGGGACTTCATCAAGAAAGTGCATTTTCACAGCAAAGGAATCAGTGTATTTAAAAGGCAACCTACAAAATGGGAGAAGATATTTGGAAGTGTCTTATCAGATTAAAGGCTCAAATTCATATCTAAAATGAATATATCAAATAAAATGAATGTATCAAGCTCAACAGCCACCAGTAACTCCAATGAGAATTGGGCAGAAGTTGTGAGCAGACTTCCTGTCCTGTCCTGAAATCCCACATCACACCATATATTAGGGAGCTCATCCTCATGCAAAACGAAATTCATTTGCTCTCGTAGATTTGCCATATATCAAAGTATTAGAAGAAAGTGTCTGACAGAAGAGAAGGAAAACATCAATGCCCCCAATTCAAACATTACCGTAGAAATGAGGCAATAATAAAATAAAAGATTTTAAATTCATTCAACAGGAATAAAATAATTTGTTTACATATACATAGTCAACGAGGAAAATCATTCCAAAACAAAACAAAAAAAAATTAAAAGTAAGTAATGAACTCAGGGAAAATTCAGGATATCAAATCAAAATAGACTATAAAGTTAATTTCTACACACTAACAACAAATTTTTTGTATAAAATATACAAAACATTCCCCTTTACACTGGTATTAAAAATATATTTATGGGGATCCCTGGGTGGCGCAGCGGTTTGGCGCCTGCCTTTGGCCCAGGGCGCGATCCTGGAGATCCGGGATCGAATCCCACGTCGGGCTCCCGGTGCATGGAGCCTGCTTCTCCCTCTGCCTGTGTCTCTGCCTCTCTCTCTCTCTCACTGTGTGCCTATCATGAATAAATAAAAAAAAATAAAAAATATATATTTATGATCACACTTACTTAAGAAGAAAAAAATGCTCTTTAAAAATGGACTATATTAATGTGAGACATTCAAAAGGCACAGAAATGCAAAGATAAATACGTTGATTGAAGAATATCATAAATCCACTGTGCCACCAAAAGAATGTGATCTACCGTTGTGAAGTAATGCTTGTATATAGCTTGTAAAGAAATGAATCTAAGACTGGAGCTGACTATCTAGTCAGAGGACACACAAATAAGGATGTCCCTACACTGATTAAACCAGCCCAGCCCTGACCCTAAAGCTGGAGAGGAGCCCCAGGCCCTGGATCCCCAGTTGACACCATTCAGTGCTCATGACACAACACAGACAAACCACCATGGAGTGTGTGCTCAGCTGGGTTTTCCTTGTAGAAAGTAAATTACCTTTTATAAGGTAATTCATGGAGAACAAGGGAACTTGAGTCTATGAGTGGAGCTAAGTGAGAGAAACAGGGGATGTGGGACAGTTTCCTGACGAGGATGTCTTGTGTCTACAGGTGTCCAGGGTGAGGTGCAGCTGGTGGAGTCTGGGGGAGACCTGGTGAAGCCTGGTGGGTCCCTGAGACTCTCCTCTGTGTCCTCTGGATTCACCTTCAGTATCTACTGCATGTGATGGGTCTGTCAGGCTCCAGGGAAGGGGCTGCAGTGAGTCGCATACAGTAACAGTGGTGGAAGTAGCACTAGGTACACAGACGCTGTGAAGGGCTGATTCACCACCTCCAGAGACAATGCCAAGAACACGCTGTATCTGCAGATGAACAGCCTGAGAGCTGAGGACACAGCGGTGTATTACTGTGCAGGTGACAAAGTGAGGGGACCTCAGTGTGAGTCCAGACACAAACCTCCCTGTAGAAGGGGATTGGGACCACCAGGGGGTGCACACTCCTCACAACTTTTGTCTTGAAGGCCCATGAGCAGGTGTAGATGGAGGTTCTGGGTAGGTTTCCTGTCGGGGTCTGGGCTTCCTCTCAGAAACAGTTTCCCCCAGGGAGTCTCTATGAACATTTAATTGTCTGTTTACCTCTTCAGTCTCTTTCCTAGAGACTTAGAATTCAACTATAGCACTTGCACTTACTTGTACTTAACTTTTCCTGACCTGAAATATTAATCAATTACAAATTACTCCATTCATGTCATCTGAACATTTTGATGAGTCATATTGGCACTCCCTTTGGATCACAGGACCCCAAGATAACTGTTCTCTTGCACATCATAGTATTCAGTAATCTCCATTCAACATAAGTGAAAAGAGACATTCTACAAAAATGTTAAAAATGGCCTGGGAGTGAGAAAGATTCCCAGCATGACATGGTAGGGAGGTGGACTCTGAGGTCACTCACACACACACAATCATGAGAGAATAAGCTTTAAATACCTTCACCTTCATATCTGATGAGAGCCAGGCAAGCCTCTCATCACGTCATAAATGCCTGGATGGTGCCAGGGAGGCCACTAGCTTCGGGTGTGTGTTGTGGGTCAGTGGTGGGGACAGGATCCTGTTCCATGGGATTTGGGGAGGAGGTGGGGCCCTGGGGGCGCACTGAGGTCAGGAAGTGCAGCCTCATGATAGGTCCAGGGCCCTTATACACCAGGACTGGGAAATCTCCCTGTATTCTGGCCCCATGTGAGGTGATGGGGAAAGGACAGCCTAGGACCTGGGTGCTCTCCAGACACCACATGTGCCTGCACCTGGACATCAGATGTCTCAGATTCCAGATCTGTGAGAATGAGTGTCTGTGGTTTGCTCAATCCAGTCCATGTACAATATTCCAGGACTTGGAACAGCCTAAAGTAATTTTTTCTTTGTTTAAATTGAATTTACTAATATTTAATACACATTCAGTGCTCATCACATCACGTGCCCTCCTAAACTCCAATCACCCAGTTCCCCCCATCCCCCACCCCCTCCCTTCCAGCGACCCTCAGTGTTTTTTCCCCAGAGTTAAGGGTCTCTCATGATTTGTCTTCCTCTGTAATATTACCCCACAAATTTCCATTCCTTCCTTTATGGTCTCTTTCAATATTTCCTATATTACACATATGAATTACACCATATCATTGCCTTTCTGTGATTAATTTCTCTCAACATAATACCTCCAGGGCCACCTATGTTGAAGGAAATGTTATTTCATGTTATTCATCATTTCTGACAGCTGTGTAATATCCCATTGTATATATAAACCACATTTTGAGTATATTTTTTATTGGAGTCCGTTTGCCAACATATATTATAATAGACAGTACTCATTCCGACAATTACTCTCTTCAGCTCCTGTCATCCAGGATCCCCAACCCCCCGACCATCTCCCCTTCCACTCTCATTGTTTTTTTCCCCCATACTTAGGAGTTTCTCATGTACCGTCACTGTCTCTGATCATTCCAACTCATTCTATCTCCTTTCCCCTTTATTCCCTTGCACTATTTCTTATGTTCTTTTTATGAGTGAGATCATAAAATGTTTGTCTTTCTCTGAATCACTTACTTCACTCAGCATAATACCCTTCACGTCCATCCACATTGAAGCAAATGATGGGTATTCGTTGTTTCTAATGGCTGAGTAATGTCCCAGTGTATATATAGACCGTATCTCCATTATCCATTCATCTGTCGATGGACATTGAAGCTCCTTCCACCATTTCTTTATCCACTTTTCTGTAGAGGGGCTTCATGATTCCTACCATGGTTTGACTATTGTGGACATTTCTGCTGTGAACATTGGGGTGCAGGGGTCCCTTCATTTCATTAAATTTTCATATTTGTGGTAAATACCCTATACTTTAGTGGCTGCATCATAGGGCAGCTCTATTCTCACTGTTTCAGGACATTCCTTTCTATTTTCTGGAGTGGCTGAACTAGCCTGCATTCCCACCAAAGGTGAAAGAGACAGTTCCACTTCCTCAATATCCTCGCTTATATTTATTGTTTCCTAGCCTTGTTATTTTATCCATTCTGAGTTGTATAAGTGGGATCTTAGTGTGTTTTTCATTTGTATTTCCCTGATGACAAGTCATGTAGATCATTTTTCTCATCTGTCTGTTGGCCATATGTAGGTCTTCTTTGGAGAAATGGTTGTTTGTGCCTTCTCTCCATTTCTTCACTGGATTGTTTGTTTTGCTGGGTGCTGATGTTGTTAAGGAAATATCTTTTCCTATTCTGTATGTTGCCTTTCATTTTGTCGCTTATTGCACTGTTGTACAGATTCTACCATGATGAAGTCCTAATAGTTGGCTTTCCCTAAGTTTCCCTGTTGTTTCCTATGCCTTTTGAAAGGTGCCATGGTAGCAGTCACTGCAGCTGAGGACAAAAAGTTGCTACCTGAATTTTCCTCTATGATTTTGAAGGTTTCGTGTCTCAGATTTTCGTACTTCATCCATTTTGAGATTATGTTTGTGTTTGGTGTAGCTGAATGGTCCACATTCATTCTTAAGCAGGTGGCTCTCCAATTTTTTTCAGATCCATTTATTGATGAGGCATTTTTTCATTAGATATTTTTTCTTGCTTCTTGAGGAGTAGTTGCCCATAGATTTGAGGGTCCATTTCTGTGTTCTCTGCTCTTTTCCATTGATCTATGTGTTGTTTTTGCCAGTACCAGGCTATCTTGATGATAAAGACTTTATAATAGAGCTTTTCTGAAAAGATTGTTTTGCCCAACAGCTGTAGGATTTTTTTTGGCCAAAATGTTTCTATTTGGTGACTTAGGAAAGGAATTGAAGAAGATGCAAAGAGGTGGAAAAACTTCTGTGCTTATGGATTAGAACAATGTATATTGTCAGGGCACCTGTGTTGCTCAGAGTTTGAGTGCCTGCAATTGGCTCCGGTTGTGATCCTGGGGTCCTGGGATGGTGTCCTGCATCAGGCTTTTGGAAGGGAGCCTGCTTCTCCCTCTGCCTAAGTCTCTACATCCGTCTGTGACTCTCGTGAATAAATAAAAAATATTTAAGACAAAATGAAAAATAACTATTGTAAAATTTTCTATGCTGCCCAGAACCTTCTACATAATCAAAGCAATTCTAATCAAATCATCCTGGACATTTTTCGCAGAGTATGAACACATAATCCTAAGATTTTTATGGCACACACAGAGATATTAGGGACACATTGATGCTCTGGCATTGCCCTGTTGTATTTGTTTTGAAAAGTATCCGTTAGCCTCCCTTATCCAGTGAAGGGTGCATTTTTCATCTGGAACTAGAACTAACATGTTGCAAACCATAGGTATCTGTCAAAAGTCACAGTGGACACACAGAAGGAGAATAATGATACAAGAGAGTCAGAGATACTCAGACACTTTGGATCTTCAGTATAAGGATGTTCTTTTATAACGTTTCCAGAAGATGAGAATGTGATGACCCAGTGGGATTTGTGTCTCTCCACACCTTACAGGGTTGTGTTGTAGTGATGGTTGTGACATGTGCCTTGTCACTTGCGAACATGTGGTGCCCTGTGCCCTCATTTCAAAACCACCTGCATCAGTGACTCTCCCTCTGGGCATGAGTTCAGATTTCCTTTAGGATTTCCTCAAAGAAACCCCTCAAGGGATCTACATGACCTATTTACTCTTTATCATTGTATTTAAATGCAATCATTTTTGTCATGGGATATGCAAAAACCAGGTAAAATGACCTGGTCATATCAATATCTAACATCCCTACCATCCTAATCCATAGTCTACATGTGAACTTACGTGACGGTGAAGCTGTTTCAGGGAAGGTTAGTCCACTCATGGTCAGCAAGGCAGTGGAGCAGCTCCAAATGCCCAGAAGCAAGGCAGTAGTTGGTTTTGCCAATTTCACTAATATTTATACACATACCAGCTGTCTCCAAACACGCACACTCAGAACATAATGTGAGAGGATGGAACAAGGGATGGAGCACACATTTCCTCTGGCAGTGTGCAGACCTGGACCTGAGATGGGCTTGGATGAATCTGTAAATTCACAGTGCAGTTGGCAATGGATTGTTATCATTTGCTATTGGTTTAGTTTCCTCTTTAGATGCTCACACCCTACCTTGTTGAGGCTAGTTTTGGGGATTTTATGACTCTCTTCCTGGGTGCATCAGAGAGCTCTTCTGAACATGGCCTCCTACCTCTATCCTGGAGTTGAATGTTTGCACTTCCAGTCTTCAGGGAGCCCTCACAGGAGAGCCATCAAGCCCTTTCTGTCCTCAGTTTACAACTGAACCCCATGTTGACCCTGCTTGTGTCTAAGCTGGTTTATCTCTGGCACATGAATGAGTCTCTAAACGTCAATAAGAGGGATTTCTGTGGTGTGGACCTGGCATGGTCCTCCGAGCAAGGGTCTCATGGTCTCTTACTTTCTGCTTGCTGGTCTCAGGTAGAAGTCACAGGACCAAAAAGGGTTCAGTTTATGGAAACACAAATCACAACGCCTGCACTCAGACATAATGTTTACCCATCTCCAGAATCCTGTTCTTCTTAATCATCCGTCACATGGTGCCATTTTTTCTTTGCAGGACTCAGGGGGACCACAGATCCTGGAAATTTCCCCACTTTGCCACTTGAGCACCATCATACCAGGTTCGCTCCATGCAGGACCAGAATTCTTTTTTTTTTTAAATTGGTGTTCAATCTGCCAACATACAGAATAACACCCAGTGCTCATCCCATCAAGTGCCCACATCCGTGCCCATCACCCAGTCACCCCCACCCCACCCACCTCCTTTTCTACCACCTCTTGTTCGTTCCCAGAGTTAGGAGTCTCTCATGCTCTGTCTCCCTTTCTGATATTTCTGACTCATTTTTTCTCCTTTCCCCTTTAGTTCCTTTCACTATTTTTATATTCCTCAAATGAATGAGACCATATAATGTTTGTCCTTCTCTGATTGACTTATTTCACTCAGCATAGTACCCTCCAGTTCCGTTCACATCGAAGCAATTGGTGGGTATTTGTCGTTTCTAATGGCTGAGTAATATTCCATTGTATACATAGACCACATCTTCTTTATCCATTCATCTTTCGATGGACACCGTTTTTCCTTCCACAGTTTGGGTATTGTGGACATTGCTGCTATAAATTCGGGGTCCAGTGCAGGATCAGAATTCTAAAGGTCACACGTTCCTCTCTTGTCCTTAAAATACTTGACAGTAGCTTCAGCAAGCAACCTCTTTCTTACTGTCATCCCAATAGTTGACTCTCCCCTACGTCAACACTCCACAGCTCCAACACTCCAAAACCTGCTCAGTATTATTTTTTAAGATTCTATTTGCTATTCACAAGAAACACACACACACACACACACACACACACACACACACAGATACTCAGTATTTTTTTATGAGTATTTCAGTTTATATTCTTTCATCTCTGATCAATTTCTTCGATGTTCGTAATGATTCAATAAGCATCCAGCTATTCCAGGGATGTGACAAGTCCTGAGTCACCCTAATCCTCTGACATCTTAACTCTTCCTCCCATATTTTCTTATACTAAAGATGGTGTGTTGAATTCTTTCTGATTTATATGTTGGTTGTCCATCTTGAACTCTGGTATTTTGTTTCAGAATGTCCTAAGCTTATTTCGCCCCCAACTCTGATTCTGGATCCTATGGACTTATTTTTGTTTGTACAAGCCTATTCAATATTGTACAATCATTATGTTATGCTGCAGGAATTACATGCTGACCTATGGGGTTCATACACCTAAGGTCATCCAACAAGTGACATAAAGAGCAATGCACCTCCTAGCAGTGAGATGGGCTTCTAGGAGGGCAGGTAGTTTTCCCACGGACTAGAATTTCAGGAATATTATAGGCGAGACTCCATGTCTTTGTGAAGTGGACACAGGCACCTTTTGGTTGTTGGGCTCTTCTGGCAGTTTTCCTGATGCATATGATCCATTCAAAGGACAAACATTATATGTTCTCATTCATTTGGGGAATATAAATAATAGTGAAAGAGAATATAAGGGAAGGGAGAAGAAATGTGTGGGAAATATCAGAAAGGGAGACAGAACGTAAAGACTGCTAACTCTGGGAAACGAACTAGGGGTGGTAGAAGGGGAGGAGGGCGGGGGGTGGGAGTGAATGGGTGACGGGCACTGGGTGTTATTCTGTATGTTAGTAAATTGAACACCAATAAAAAATAAATTAAAAAATATATATATAAGATAAGCACAAGATAAAAACAAAGTGGGAATGTGTTAGATTTGGAGACAGAATAGAAGTCGTGTGCACAGCCACAGGGTCAGAGGGACTGATCTGAGAAAACCAAATTTAAGGTTGATTAGAGGCACAGAGTGAAATTTAGTTGAAACTGAATTTTCCTGACACATTTGGTTTTTTTCCTTTTATTTTATTATTTTTTAATAAATTTATTTTTTATTGGTGTTCAATTTGGCAACATACAGAATAACACCCAGTGCTCATCCTGTCAAGTGCCCCTTCAGTGCCCACCACCCAGTCACCACCACCCCCACCCTCCTCCTCTTCCACCACCCTTACTTCTTTTCTCAGAGATAGGAGTCTTCCATGTTCTGTCTCTCTGATATTTCCTACCCATTTATTCTCCCTTCCCCTCTGTTCCCTTTCACTATTATTCATATTCCACAAATGAATGACACCATATAATGTTTGTCCTTCTCCGATTGATTTATTTCACTCAGCATACTACCTTCCAGTTCTATCCACATCGAATCCAATGTTGGGTATTTGTCATTTCTAAGAGTTGAGTAATATTCCATTATATATATAAACCACATCTTCTTTATCCATTCATCTTTCAATGGACACCGAGGCTCCTTCAACAGTTTCCTGCCACACTTATTATCAAAAATACCCGATAAATCTGTCGAAGGGTTCAAGGGTAGATATTTTTCTTCTCTTAGATGGAATATACTATTTGAATGTAAAAGGAATTCATAAAAAACTTACAGTGGAAAGGCAGCATTACACAGTTCATTTAGGAGGGATAAGAAAAATAGACATATAGGCTATACAATGGAAAATGTTCATCCTGACATCAGTTTATTATATCCCAAACTCTGCATGAATGCAGCTCATTCGGCATCAGGTAAGCTTATCAAAGCCATTACAGAAAATCACAGATTTGACTGGAGTGACACACAGTGACTGAGTTGATAGAGAGTTACAAATCCAAGTACATTACCTGAAACACTGAAATTCAGCTATATTCTAAATTTAGCACAATCATGTGATCCTTGATACAGCAGGGGTCCACATATCTCAGGAACCCTGTCAGTCTGTCCATCAGGTGTTTCAAGAGGGCCAGTAAGTCCTGTGGAGAGGAGCACAGGCCAAAACTCTGACTCACTGAAATGTGCACAAGGACATATGAATAAAACCTCTACAATTTAAGGGGTAGGATAAAATCACTCTATGGGGACACTTGACACCTAAAAGCCAAGATTGACATGCAAAAAGCATTACAAAGAACCACATGGACACAAAGTCTGAAGTCTGGAATATTACTTAATAAAAACATAGTTTCTCAAAGCAGTCATTATGAGCACACTAAGGCAGTCACAACAGTTTGACAAGTAGGGCAAGAGGAGAACAGGTAGGACTCGAGATCCAGGAGTTATCAGGTAACATTCAAAAACATGGTGTGGTGAAAAATGCCACTAAACAATTATGAAAAATAAGGGAAGAAAGTTGGAGGAGGTCCTTTCATTGATCCTTCAGGTGTAGATATCAGCTCATTGTGTGTGACCTCTACCATCCCCTTGTTGAAACCTAAGGCCCATGAGATGGGAGGAGGAGGTGGGGCCTTCGGGAGCATGTAAGTCAGCAGTTGGATCCCCATGATGGGATCAGGAAACTTATTCACCAGGACTTGGAAATCTCCATGCCTCCTGCTCCATGTGAGGTGACAGTGAAAGGACAGAATAGGACGTGGGTGCTCTCCAGACACCACATCTGCATGCACATGGATGTACGATGTCGCAGACTCCAGAACTATAGGAAATGAAGGTCGTTCTTTGATTTGCTAAATCCATTTAGATGTTACAGCAGCCAGCACAGGCTAAAGTTTTCTTCTACCTTTTCTTCTTCTCCTTCTCCTTCTCCTTCTCCTTCTCCTTCTCCTCCACCTTCTCCTCCTCCTCCTCCTTCTTCTTCTTCTTAATAATAATTATTATTATTATTACTATTATTATTTAATTAAATCCAATTTTCAAAAATTTACTATACACCCAGTGCTCATTACATCATGTACCCTCCTTAATGCCCATCACCCAGTTACCCCATCCCCACAATAACCTCCCTTCCAGTGACCCTCAGTTTAATTACCAGAGTTAAGTGACTCTCATGGTTTACATTCCTCTCTAGTATTACCCCGGTCAGTTCCACTCCTTCCCTTTTGGTCTCTTTCAATATTTCTTATACTCCACATATGACTGAGACCATATCATTGCGTATCAGTGATTGGCTTATTTTCTTCAATATAATACCTCAAGTTCTAACCATGTTGATGTGAATGTTCCTTCATGTTATACATAATTTCTAGCGACTTAATTATACTTCAATTTATATATAAACCACATCTTCTTTATGCTTTTTCCTGTCAAGGAACACCATAGTTCCTCCCAGTTTAATTATTGTGAACATCGTTGCTGTGAACACTGGGGTGCAGGTGACCCTTCATTTAACTAAATCTGTGTCTCTGAAGCTAATACCCAGTATAGCAATGGCTTGTTCATAGGGTGGCTCTATTCTCAGTTTTTGAATAAATTTGATTCCATTATCTGAGGAGCCTGCACCAGCTTTCATTCTTACCAACAGTGGAAGAGTTCTCCCTTTCTCCACATGCTCTGCAATATTTGTTATTTCCAGCCGTGTTAGTGTATCCATTCTGAGTTGTAGAAGTGGTATCTCCTTGTGATTTTCATTTGTATTTCCCTGATAAAAATTCATGTGGATCATTTTGCTTTTTTTAAATAATAAATTATTTTTTATTGGTGTTCAATTTGCCAACATACAGAATAACACCCAGTGCTCATCCCATCAAGTGCCCCCCTCAGTGTCTGCCACCCAGTCACCCTCATCCGCCGCCCTCCTTGCCTTCCACCACTCCTAGATCATTTCCCAGAGTTAGGAGTCTTCCATGTTCTGTCTCCCTTTCTGATATTTCCTACCCATTTCTTCTCCCTTCCCCTCTATTCCCTTTCACTATTATTTATATTCCCCAAATGAATGAGACCATATAATGTTTGTACTTCTCCGATTGACTTATTTCACTCAGCATAATACCCTTCAGTTCCATCCATGTCGAAGCAAATGGTGGGTTTACCTCTTGTAGGAATACATATCACATATGTATACCTCTTGTAGGAATACATATAAAATTTTCTTAAAATAAATAAAATGAAATTAGAAAAAATAAGTATACCATATACATATAATATAAACATTAAAGAGAAAAATTTAAGAACAAAATAATGGTGTGAAGATTAATTACATTAAACAAGTATGGAAATTGGGAAGACAAAAGAGAGAAATGGTCATTTTAAGTAGACAAATATCTGATTCTCTGGGAAAGGAGATGAACGATATATGGAAGAAGCACATAACACAAAATTATAGTAAAAATACACCAAGGTCCTACGTGGAGCCTCAGGAGGAAGCTGTCCTCTCCCCAAGGTCACCAGCTGGTTCTGAAGATCAGGTATACACTGTGCACATGCAGAGACCACAAGCTTTTACTGAACCCATGAGGATCCTCATGGTTAGGATCTGGATTGGAGGAGCTCCCACCTGCATAGAACAACTCCTTGATCCTTCAGGTGCTGATATCAGTTCCCTGGGTGTGACCTCTACCATCTGCATGCTGAAACCTGTCGCCCATGTGATGTGAGGCAGAGGTGGAGCCTTAGGGTAGCACTTAGATCAGAAGGAGTGCAGCCTCATGATGGGATCAGGTCCCTTATACACCAAGACTGGGAAAGCTCCCCGCACGCTGGACCAATGTGAGATGACAGGGAATGGACAGGCTAGGATGTGGGTGGTCGCCAGACACCACATATGCCTACTCTTGGACCTCAGGGTTTCCAGGCTCCAAGTCTATGGGAATGAGTGTCTGTTGTCTGATTCATCAAGTCCATGTAGGATGTTCCAGCAGGGGAACCAGGATAAGGTCGTTTATATTGTCTTTATTTAAATGCAATTTGCTAGCATATTGTGTAACACACAGTCCTCTTCACATCACATGCCCTCCTTAATGATGATCTGTTGTGCCCAAGATTGCAAATCTGAGAAACCACCAAGGAGCCGACACCGATGCAAGTGCAAGAGGGTTTATTAGCAAGCTCGAGCTTGGATCCCAGTATACCCAACACAGTGGAGCAGGCACTCTGACCCCGAAGTGGGTTACAGCTGGGTTTTTTATGGGCTGGTCTATGGGATTTTCAGAAGGGGTGGAGGAATTTCTCAAGTTCTGTTTACATTCTGATATGGGGCTTTCAAGGGCATGGAGCTCTGTTCTCATTCTAATATGGAGCTTTCTGCCACTGGCTTGGGCTGTTGTCTTGTGATATGGGATTCCCTGCTGAGGACATTCTGCAGTTTTTTCTGTAAAGTTCAGCTCTTCTTTACAGGGGCCTAAGATGGCTGTACTTGTGATAATGCTAAACTTGAGGTGGAATGGCCTTAATTTTTCTCAGCCTCCACATTTCCCCCTCACAGAGGAACCTAAGGACAGACCCAATCATGGGTCCACGTTGGTCTCCGAGTGAGCCAGGGGAATGATTAAACCATGATTCAAACCAACCTTGTTGCTGTTCTTGCCCCCGTTTATGTCTAGCCAAACGTTTTCTGAATTTAGCCACAGATTCCCGGACCTTTCCTGAGTGGCCAGTAAAGAAGCAACACTCCTCTTTTGGGGCAGCACATAACCCCCTTCCTTGCTTGCAAAAGCCTCTCTACACTTAAGATGCTCCCATCTTTTTAAACCTTAAAAGACTTTAAAAGTAAGGCTGAATTGGGTGCACATTTTTAAATGGCTAATGGGAATTGGTTCTGGCATGAAGAGGACAGGCATAAGCAACATTAGTGGAGAAAGTGAGAACGGTGCAGTCTTAGCTTTAGGGGATTGTGGCCTTTCCATTCTGGAACAAAGTCCATGATAATGGCGTGTGGGTCAGCTGGCCAGACATGGGTTTAGTGGACCCAGGGAGTAATCCCATCGACCTTGAGAGCATTTGGTGTGGTCAGGATCACAATGTAGTGTCCCTTCTAGCGAGGTTGAAGTGTCTGGTGTTGGCATCTCCTCACCAACACCCAGTCACCTGGCCGGTATCCATGGGGACCCAGAGGTCGCCCAGTCTTTTAGAAGGCCCTCAGTTATGGTCACAACTGCTCATGGATTCGTTGTAACATTTGGAGGGAGAAAAGGTGTTGGTGATCATCAAATTCAGCAAGCACCTCAGGTTTTAAATTGGATATAATAGGTGGAGCAAGACCCAACATGATATTGTAGGGAGTCAGTCCGATCTTGTACAGGAAGTTCCTCACCCTATATAGGGCGAAGGGGAGGAGAGTCACCCAGTCCCTGCCAGTCTCCAGGGCTAATTTAGTTAAAGTATCCTTTAATATCTGTTCATCCTCTCTACCTGTCCTGAGCTTTGGGGCCTATATGCACAATGTAATTTCCAGTCTGCCCCAAGTGCTAGTGCCACTCCCTGTGTTACCTTAGAGACGAATCCTGAGCTGTTGTCTGATCTAATCTTAACAGGAAAACCATACCTCAGTTTTTTTACCCAGTGGCTCTCTTCTTTGCAATAAGCAGATTGGTTTTTGTTCAGCTTAGGGCACTCCTGACGGGGACCAGGGCCATCCTCCTTACATGTCCCTGAAGCCAGCTTCTTGAGGTGCCTCAGTCTTTCCGTGGGTCCTCCGTGGTTGTGGCCAGCAGGATCTTGGCCAGGTTTCAGGTCTGCTGGTCACATAGTTTGGCTTGTTTCTCTTCCAGACTTTCTCTATTATTATAGACTTTTTCTGCTACTATTACTAAGTCCTGTAAGCTCTTCTCTCCTAGTCTCTCTACTCTTGCAATTTCTTTTTAATGTCCAAGGTAGCCTGGTTAACAGAAGCCATGATTATTGCAGCCTTTGTTTCTGGGGCTTCCGTGTTCATAAGGGTGTACTGTCTAAAAGCTTCCATGATTCTATCTAAGACGGCTGCTGGACTCTCATCCTTACCTTGTCTCACATCATATACCTTGGCCAGATTGGTAGGCTTGCAAGCGGCAGACTGGAGACCTGCCATTAGAGTCTGGCGGTAGACCTGGAGCCTCTCCTTACCTTCAGCTGAGTTGTAGTCCCAGGTGGGGCGGGATAGAGAGAAGGCAGCATTTATGAGGTCTGGGTTTTGAGTCAGCTGTCTGTCCTCTCCCAGGACAGACTTCTAGGCTTCCATCTGAATTCGTTCTCTCTCTTCGGTGGTGAAGAGATCTTGCAAGAACTGTTGTCAGTCATCCGAAGTAGGCTGGTGGGTAAAGAGAATAGTATCTAAAAGCCCGATTAGATCTCTTGAATCTGGAATCTCCAACCAGGCACATGCACATGAGAATCAGCACAGTAAGCCCCACACCCATAACACCAGCTGTAAGGTCAGAAGCAGCAAGTTCTTGACCAGCAGCGCTGGAAACCTAGAGGGGTATATGAGGGATTTACAGTATATAGAACTAGATGGTACTCTTCCTTCTTTTCCTGTTTACTTTTGGTTTTTTCCCCCTTTTTAATTTTTCTTTTCTTTTTTTTTCTCTCCTTTGTGATTCTTGGAATTTATTGTTTACTACTTAGTTTTAAAATTTGATTTTCAGTTAAGGGGATCTTTTGCTTTATTTCATTCCATACTTTGTTTTGCATTTCTGGCCTCCTACTTTGTCAGAATTATCTAGGGTGAAATTTACTCAGGTTGTGGTTAATATTCTTAATGCAGCCCGCTGAAACAGCCACTCTGCACTGAGCAAAATGACTAGACAGAAGAAATAACCACAAAAGAAAGAAACAGGAACAATACTCTCTGCCTCAGACTTACAGAACTTGGATTACAACTCATATTCAGAAACCCAATTCAGAAGCATAATTGGAAAGCTACTAGTGGCTCTGGAAAAAAGCATAAAGGATTCAAGAGACTTCATGAATTCAGAATTTACATCTAATTAGATCAAATTTAAAAATCTCAATCAAATGAGATGCAATCTAAACTGGAAGTCCTAATGATGAATCTGCTTTTTTAATAATAAATTTATTTTTTATTGGTGTTCAATTTGCCAACATACAGAATAACACCCAGTGCTCATCCCATCAAGTGCCCACTTCAGTGCTAATGATGAGTCTTAATGACATAGAAGAAAGAGTGAGTGACATAGAATACAAGTTAATGACAAGGAAGTAAGCTGAGAAAAAAAAAGGGAAAATAATTAAAAGAACATGAGGAAAGGTTAAGGGAAATAAATGATGGGTGTGCACACTCCTCACCACTTCTTGTCTTGAAGGCCCAGGAGCAGGTTCAGATGGAGGTTTTGGGCAGGTTTCCTGTAGAGCTCTATATCTTCTCCATGGAGCAGATTCCCCCAGGGAGCCTCTATAGACTGAAGATTCTGAGTTGACCTCTTCAGTGTGTGATTTTAAAATTTGTTTCTTTATAAGAAACAGTTATTTCTATATTCACAGAGCACACAGTTGCTTACACTTCTTTAGACTTGTCACTAAATAGGAAAAAATTACTAATATCTCCATGTTAGGATGTCCAAAATAGGTCAATCTATATATGCACCTATAAAAAAAATCGATGTAGAGAGAAACAATATGAAATATTGGAAAATGGTTAGTGATCTCAAAAAAGCAGCACAAATCAGGAAATGATAATAGAAGATGCCTGAGGTACTACCCAGGGTCTCAGGTGGAACATGTCTTCTCCCAAAGTCACCAGGTGATACTGAAGGTCATGGGTACACTGTGCACAGAGACCAGAAGCTTCTACTGGATCCATGTTTACCCCCAGGATGAGGAGCTGGATTGGAGAACCTTCCACCTGCAGGGAATAACTCATTGACCAGTCAGGTGCTGATATCAGTTCCCTCTGTGTGACCTCTGCCATGCCCATGTTGGAACCTAATGACATTGAAATGGGGAAGGAGGTGGAGCCTTAGGGGAACACTTAGGTAAGAAGGGTGAAGCCTCAGGATAGGACCCTATCAAAACACCACCAACACTTTTCTAGGGAATGCAACAAGCCTAAAATTTGTAAATAAACAGAAAAGATTCTGAGTGAGCAAAAGAATGTTGAAACAAAAACAAATCAGGGCAGCCCGGGTGGCTCAGCATTTTAGCACTGCCTTTTTGTCCAGGGCTTGATCCTGCAGACCTGGGAACAAGTCCCATATCAGGCTCCCTATATGGTGCCTGCTGCTCCCTCTGCCTGAGTCTCTACCACTATCTCTGTATCCCTGTGTCTCTCATGAGTAAATAAAAAAAAACTTAAAAAAATGCAAAAGCCATCAGAATTCCAGATTTCAAAGTTGTGATCATCAAAACAGTATAATAGTGACAGTAAAACATGCACATGGTCAATGGAATAGAAAAAGAACCCATAAATGGATACACAGCTCTATGGCCAACTTATCCTCGAAAAATTACAAAAGACTATTGACTGGAAGAAGGGCAATCACTTGAACAAGTGGTGTTGGGAACATTGGACAGATGCAAATAGAATGAACCTGGGCCACATTCTTACACTCCACACAAAGAAAAAAGAGTAGATGAAAGACCTAAATGTGAGGCAAGAAACTCTCAAAATCAAGGAGATTTTGTGACCTCGGCCACAAGAGGTTCTTGGTACTCGAAACTCCAAAGGGAAGGCAAACAAAAGTAAAAGTGAACTCTATGCACTACAGAAAGGAAGGAGCTGTAGTACAGCTGTGGAAACACAACATAATTAAAAAGCAACCTAACAACTGGAAAAGATAGGGGTGCCTGTGTAGGTTGAACATCTATCTTTGGCTCAGGGAGTCCTAGAGCTCTAGAATTGAGACCAGCATTAGGCTCCGTGTGGGGAGCCCACTTCTCCCTCTGCCGGTATCTGAATATCTCACTCCATCTCTGATGAAGAAATAAATAACATCTTCCAAAAGAATAAAAACAATGGGAGAAGAGATTTGCAAATCTATCTCCAGATTAAGGCTAGTTTCCAAAATCGAAAAATAAATTACCAAACTAAACACCACAAAGTGAAAACTACAATAAGAAATGGGCAGAGGACATGATGATTCACCTTGTCCTGATCTGAGTTATAGACTGTCACTTTATATTAGGTAGGTCATCCACATACAAAATGAAATGTATTGTCTCCTCTAGGTCTACCTTATATCAACTGCTTACCCGAATGATGCACATGCAATGAAATGCCGGGACACCTGCACCCTGATGCTTAGAGCAGCAATGTCCACAATAGGTAAACTGGAGAAGGAGCCTCGGTGACCATCGAAAGATGAATGGATAAAGAAGATGTGGTTTATGTATACAATGGAATATTACTCAGCCATTAGAAATGACAAATAACCACCATTTGCTTCAATGAAGTTGGAACTGGAGCATATTATGGCTGAGTGAAATAAGTCAATCGGAGAAGGACAAACGTATGGTCTCATTCATTTGGGGAATATAAATAATAGTGAAAGGGAATAGAAGGGAAGGGAGAAGAAATGTGTAGAAAATATCAGAATTGGAGTTAGAACATGGAAGACTCCTAACTCTAGGTAACGAACTAGGGGTGGTGGAAGGGGATGATGGAGGGGGGAAGGGGTGAATGGGTGAAGGGCACTGAAGGGGGCACTTGACGGGATGAGCACTGGGTGTTATTTTGTATGTTGGCAAATTGAACACCAATAAAAAAAATTTATTATTTAAAAAAGGCTGCAATAAACATAGGATGCATGTAAAACAAAAATAGAACAGACAATGTATCCTGAAGACAAGAGGAAAATGCTTCCTGCCCCGGACTGGAGGACCTACCAGTAAACGTAGCAAGAAAACTACATTAAAAAAAAAAAGAAAACGTGGTAACCTGGAAAGAAAATAATTAGTTTTCCTATGACAATGTCTTAATAGAGTCAATGAGTAAAAACGTCACGTAAAAACTGGAAGAAATAACTCATGAGCTCAGCCAAAGAATCAGTATATAAAATCAGCAAATAAAATAAAGATATATTCCTACATAATAAATACAAATTACATGTACAAAATTAACAAAATAATCTGATTTCCACTAGCACCAAAAATAAATATTTAGGATTAAAATTTATTACCAAGATGAAATATCTCCAGAAAATGTCCTATACTGATGTGTCTTTTGAAATGAACCAAGAAATTCAAAAATAACTGTCATCAGAACTTCATATAGTCGGAGGGTCATCTACACAAATTGCTATAGAATTGTCTCTTTCTTAGAGACCTAGAATTCAAATATAGAACTTGCACTTACTTGTACTTAAATTCTCCTGACCCGAAATTTTAATCAATTACAAATAACTCAATTCACATCATCTTAACCTTTTCATGAGTCCTAGTGGTGATCACTGAGGATCACAGGACCCCAAGCTAACATGCTGTCTTGCACATTGCGGTATAGCAGAATCCCCAGTCAACACAAGAGTAAAGAGACATTCTACAAAAATGTTAATAACAGCCTGGGAGTGAGAGAGATTTCCCGCATGACATCATGACATGGTAGGGATGTGGACTCAGAGGTCATTCACACAAAGCACACACACACACACACACACGCACACAATCACAAGAGTATAACCATTCATCACCTTCACCTTCATGTCTGATGAGAGTCAGGCAGGCCTCTGACTCTGTGTGTTGTGGGTCAGTGGTGGGATAGGGTCCTGCTCCAGGAGGGGCTTGTGTGGTGTTAGTGTCCCAACTGCATCAAAAGAGGGAACTCCTCGGTTACTGTTTGATTTCTTATCCTTTGGGTGCAGGAGAAGAATGAGCAAGGAATGTCAGGGAGATAACAGGCAGTAAAGACTGCACATGGTGTGAGGAATCATTTCACTAAACAAGCATCAAACTGGAAGGAAAAAAGAGAAACATGGTCATTCTCAGCAGACAGATGTCTGAATTATAGGAAAAGGAGATGAATAATATATGGAAGCAGCACAAAACTTTAAATAATAATACAAATAGCCCAAGATCCTTCTCAGATCTCAAATGGAAGGTGTCCTCTCCCCAAGGTCACGATCTGGTTCTGAAGGTCATGCATACACCATGTGCTCAGACACCAGAAGCTTCTACTGGATCAATGAGGAACCTCAATGTGATGAGTTGGATTGAAGAACCTTCCACCTGCAGGGAATAACTCATGGATCCTTCTGGTGCTGACGCCAGATCACTGTGTGTGACCTTTACCATGCCCATGTTGGAACCTAATGTCCGTGAGATGGGGAAGGAGGTGGAGCCTTAGGGGAACACTTAGGTAAGGAGGAGCAGCTTCATGATAGGATCAGGGCCCTTATAAACCAGGACTTGGAAAGTTCCCTGTACCCTGGCCCCATGTGAGGTGATGGGGAAAGGATGGGATAGGACGTGGGTGCTCTCCAGAGACCACATCTGCCTGCACCTGGACCTCAGACTTCCCAGATTCCAAATCTGTGAGAATGAGTGTCTGTTGTTTGATCGTCCCAGTCCATGTATGATGTTCCAGGAAGTTTTTCCATTTTTTTCTTTGTTGAAATTGAATTTACCAATATTTACTACACACTCAGTGCTCATCATATCACGTCCCCTCCTTAACTCCCATCACCCAGTTCCCCATCCCACACCCCCTCTCTTCCAGCAACCCTCAGGTTTTTTTCCCCCAGAGTTATGTGTCTCCCATGATTTGTCTTCCTTGTAATATTACCCCACTTAAGTTTCACTCCTTCCCTTATGGTCTCTTTCAATATTTCCTATACTCCACATATGGGTGAGACCATATCATTGCCTTTCTGTGATTAATTTCTCTCACTATAATAGCTCCTGTTCCATCCATGTTGAAGGAAATGCTATTTCATGTTATTCATCATTTCTGACAGCTGTGTAATATCCCATTGTATATATAAGCCACATATTTTGTATATTTTTTGGAGTTCGATTTGCCTACATATAACAGCCAGTACTCATTCCGTCAATTGCCCCCCTCAGCTCCTGTCATCCAGGTACCCCAACCCACCAACCAACTCCCCTTCCACTACTCCTTCCTTTTTTCCCCCATAGGTAGGAGTTCCTCATGTGCTGTTACTGTCTCTGATAATTCCCACTCATTCTATCTCCTTTCCCCTTTGTTCCCTAGCACTATTTTTATGTACTTTGTATGTGTGAAACCATATAATGTTTGTCCTTCACTGAATCACTTACTTCACTCAGCATAATCCCTTCCAGTTCCATCCACATTGAAGCAAATGGTGGTTATTCGTCATTTCTAATGGCTGAGTAATATTCCATTGTATATATAAACCACATCTTCTCTAAACATTCATCTGCCATGGACACCGAGGCTCATTCCACATCTTCTTTATCACTCTTCTGTAGAAGGGAATCGTGATTCCTCCCACAGTTTGGCTATTCTGGACATTGTTGCTGTGAACATTGGGGTGCAGGGGTCCCTTAATTACATTAAATTTGCATCTTTGGGGTAAATACCATGTAATTCAATGGCTGTGTCCTAGGGTAGCTCTATTCTCACTTTTTCAGGACATTCCATTCTGTTTTCTGGAGTGGCTGAACAAGCCTGCATTCCCACCAAAAGAAGAGAAAGTTCCACTTTCTCAATATCCTCGCTTATATTTATTGCTTCCTGCCTTGTTACTTTATCCATTCTGAGTTGTATGAGTGGGACCTTAGTGTGGTTTTCATTTGTATTTCCCTGATGTCAAGTCAAGTGTTCCTGCTGGATTTCCCATGGGTGGGGCAGGAAGAGAAGATGGGGTGTTGGAGATCAAGGAGCGAGCAGGTAACACTCAAGAATACTGTGTGATGACAAATTCCACTTAACAATTATGAGGGAACAAAAGTGAAGGAGGACCTTCCACCTGCAGGGAATAACTCATGGATCCTTCGGGTGCTGATATAGCTAACTGTGTGTCATCATATCTACCATCCTTAGGTTGGAACCTCACATCTATGTGATGGAAGAAGGAGTTGGAACCTTAGGGGAACAATGAGGTCAGGAGATGGAGCCTCATGATGCGATCAGGAACCTGATCAGGAACCATCAGTACATGGAAAGCTCAATGCCCCCTTGCCCCATGTGAAAGGGGGAGAAAGGACATGCTAGGACATGGGCGTTCCAGACGCCACATCTGCCTGCACCTGGACCTTAGACTTCCCAGACTCCAGAGCTGTGAGAATGAGCGTCTGTTGTTTAGTCCACTGAATCTGGGAATGTGGTGACATCACCCAGAAACACTTAAACAGGGTCTCACCTCTTATTTGTCCTATACTAGTCTGTTATCTAGTCATTTGCAAATATTTTCTCCCATTCTGTAGGTTGTCTTTGAGTTTTGTTGACGGTATATTTTGCTGTGCAGAAGCTTCTTATCTTGATGAAGTCCCAATAGTTCATTTTTGCTTTGTTTCTCTTGCCTTCATGGATGAATCTTGCAAGAAGTTACTGTGGCCAAGTTCAAAAAGGGTGTTGCCTGTGTTCTCTAAGATTTTGATGGAATCTTGTCTCACATTTTGATCTTTCATCAATTTTTGAGTTTGTTTTGTGTTTTGTGTAAGAGAATGATCTACTTTCATTCTTCTGTACATGGCTCTCCAATTTTCCAAGCACTGTTTATTGAAGAGACTCTTGTTTTTTCCAGTGGATAGTCTTTCCTGCTTTGTCGAATATTAGTTGACCATAGAGTTCAGTGTCCACTTCTGGTTCTCCATTCTGTGCAATTGATCAATGTGTCTGTTTTTGTGCCACTACCAGAATGTATTGATGATTACAGCTTTGTAGTAGAACTTGGAATCCAGCATTCTGATGCCCCAGTTCTGGTTTTCCTTTCAGTATTACCATGGCTATTTGGAGGTTTTTCTGATTCCACACAAACCTTAAGTTGATTTGTTCCAACCCTCTGAAGAAAGTCTGAGGTATTTTATAGGAATTGCATTGAACGTGTAAATTGCCCTGGGTAGCTTTGACATTTTCACAAAATTAATTCTTCCAATCCATGAGCATGGAATATTCATCAATATACTTGTTTCTTCGTCAATTTCTTTCAGAAGTGTTCCATAGTTTTTAGGGTATAGAAACTGTACCTCTTTGGTTAGGGTTAATCCCGGGTATCTTATGCTTTTGGGTGCAATTTAAGATTTTTTTTCATGCCTTAACATTTCTTTCTTTTATCTCATTGCTAGTGTACAGTAATGGAAGTGATTTCTGGGCATTTATTTTGTATCCTGCCACACTGCTGAATTTCTGTATGAGTTCAATCAACCTTGGGGTGGTGTCTTTTGAGTTTTCTAGATACAGTGTCATGTAATCTGCGAAGACAGAGGTTTTGACTTCTTTTTTTTTCTTTTTTGGTTTCAACTTCTTGTTTGCCAATATGAATGCCTTTTGTTTCTTTTTGTTGCCTTATTGCTGAGGCTAGGACTTCTAGTACTATGTTGAATAACAGTGGTGAGAGTGTATATCCCTGTCTTGTTTCTGATCTTAGGGGAAAGGCTCCCAGTGTTTCCCCATTGAGAATGATATTTGCTGGGGGCTTTTCGTAGATGGCTTTTAAGATGCTGAAGTATGTTCCCTCTATCTCTACGCTCTGAAGAGTTTTGATCAGGAATGGATCCTGTATTTTGTCAAATGATTTCTCTGTTTGTATTGAGAAGATCCTATGGTTCTTGTCTTTTTTTTTCTCTTTTTGATATGATCTATCATATATATTGCTTTACGAATGTTGAACCAGCCTTGCATCCCAGGTATAAATCCCATTGGTCATGTTGAATTATTTTGTTAATATTCTCTTGTGTCCTATTGGCCAGTGTCTTGTTGAGAATTTTTGCTTCTGCGTTCATCAGGGTTATTGGTCTATAATTCTCCATTTTGGTGGAGTCTTTGTCTAGTTTTGGATTTAAGGTGATTCTGGCCTCATTAAAAGAGTTTGGAACTATTCTGTCCCTTTCTATCTTCCAGAACAGCTTTAGTAAATTCATATGGCTTCTTCTTTAAATATTTGATAGACTTCCCTGGGAAGCCATCTGAACCTGGATTTTTGTGTCTTGGGAGATTTTAGATGACTGCTTCAATTTCCTCCTTGGTTATTTGCCAGTTCAGGTTTTCTATTTCTTCGCATTCCAGTTTTGCTTATTTGTGGTTTTCCAGAAAAGCATCCATTTCTTCTGGATTGCCTAATTTATTGGCATAGAAGTGGTCCTAATATGTTTTTAAAATCGTTTGTATTTCCTTCCTATTGTTTGTGAGCTATTGGGACATCATCAAGATAAAAAGCTATGCACAGCATAATAGTCAACAAAACTCAAAGCCAACCTAAAGAATGGGAGAAGATATTTGTAAATGACCTATCGGGTGAAGGGCTAATATACAATATCTTTTAAAAAAGTTATCTAGGTTAGTTGCTGGTATGAGGTGAGTTGAGAACCCTTACTCCTCCATGATCTTGCCCCCAACATTGTATGTATGTATGTATGTATGTATTTATAGACAAAGTGACAAAAAGTTTGAGGGTAACAGAAAATCTCAAGATTCTTCAATGAGCACAAAGCCTGACCGGGGGCTTGATCCAAGGAACTTGTATCATCGTCTAAGCAGAAACAAGAATCAATGGTTAACTGAATGTTTCCCCATGGGCAACATCCTTGGGCCAATTTTTTTAAGAGTGCATTTATTTATTCATGAGCGACACACAGAGACAGAGACATAGGTAGAGGGAGGAGAAGCAGACTCCATGCAGCGTGCCTGATGCTGGACTTGTCCCCAGTACTCAGATATCATACCCTGACCCAAAGACACACACTCAACCACTGAGGTACCCAGGTTTACTGCCGCAATATTTTAAACAAAGAATTTTTTCTTCCCTGAGAGACATACAGCGAGAGACAGAGACACAGGCAGAGGGAGGAGGAGGCTCCATGCAGGGAGTCCAATGTGGGATTCGATCCTGGGACTCCAGGGTCATGCCCTGGCCCTAAGGCAGGCACCAAACTGCTGAGCCACCCAGGGATCCCTACCAAGTGATTTTAAACCAGAATCAATACCTATTCTTCTGAAGCTATTCAAATAATAGAAATTGAAGGAAAACTTCCAGACTCATTCTCTGATGTCAGCATTGCATTGACCCCCAAACTAAAGACCCAGCTACTAAGGATAATTACAAACAATTATATTGATAAATATGGATACAAAGTCTTACCAAGTTCCTAACGCTAAGATCCAACACTACAAAAATACTAACCAGAGAGGGAGAAGATATATAGTCTCAAACTTCTAGAACACTTATGAAAGAAATTGAGGAAGACACACATAGATTGAAAACATTCTATTCTCATGGATTGGAGTAATAAGTATTGATAAAATATCTATGCTACCAAGAGCAATCGACACATTCAATGAAAACCCTATCAAAATACCATGAACTTTGTTCTAGGAAATAGAAGAAACAATCCTAAAACTTGTAAGGAACAAAGAATGATCCTGACAAGACAAGACAATGTTGAAAACAACCCAAAGCAGAAGGTATCACAATTGTGGAGTTCAAAGTTGTGATCCTCAAGATGGTATAATCTTGGCAGTAAAAGAGGCACATAAGTCAATGGAATAGAGTAGAGAATGCAGAAATGGAAACACAACTCTACGGTCATATTGTCTTTGACAAAGCACAAAAAAGAGTATCCACTGGAAAAGTACAATCTTTTCAACAGGTGGGGTTGTGAATATTGGGCAGTCACAAGTAAAAAAATGAATCTGGGCCACATTCTTACAAGTGACACAGAGATAAAAATCAGAGTAAATGAAAGTCCTAATTATGAAGCAGGAAACCATCAAAATCCTAGAGATTTTGTGACCTCAGGCACAACAGTTTCTTGCTACTCAAGTTTCTAGGGGGAAGGAAAACAAAACCAAAGATAAACTATATGGATTCCCTCAAGGAAAGAGCAGTTGTACAGCTATGGAAACACTCAACATAATTTAAAGACAACCTATAAGATGGGAGAAAATATTTGCAAATTGATCATCAGATTAAGGCTGGTTTCCAAAATATACAGCACAATTATCAACCTAAACAACACGAAATGAAAAACCCAATCAGAAATTGGCAGAAGACATAAATAGACACCCTGTCCTGATATGAAATCCCACCTCACATCATATATTATGTAGCCCATGCACATGAACAATGAAATTCATTGTCTCCTGAAGGTCTGCCTTTTACAAACTCCATGATTAGACCAGACAATGAATCCAACAGAAAAGAGGGAAAAAAAATTTCTGTCCCACTGGAAGGCCTACCAGAGAAATGGCAGAAAAAATGAATGTGAGGCAGGGCAAGATGACAGAGGAGTAGCGGTCCTCAACTCACTTGGCCCCATCAAATACCTAGATAAGTTACAAACCATCCTGAAAACCTACAAATTCGACCTGAGACTTAAAGAGAGATTGGCCAGAACACTACAGAGAAAAGGGTTTTCACTTCTAACAATGTAGGAAGGCAGAAATAATAAAATAAAAAAAATCAACTAGGGGAGGAGCACCGTGATGAGCCCATGTAAGGCCCACAGCTAAAGCCTCCAGGACATGAAAGTCCAGCCCTGGAGAAGCTGGAACATTATATATCCGCCTTGTGTCTTCCCAGACAGAAAAGTGATTACCAGTAAAATTGGGCAAAATCGCAGCAGAGACATTGAAGCATCCAGTTCCCAGTGTCACTAGTAGAGGAAGTGAGTCCAGAGGCAAGCACAACAAATGTGTGATCTCAGTAAAGGGCTGAAACGCGCACCCAGGAGGGAATGTAGGAGAAGCCAGTCTATCCAGGGGCTGGGGGTGGGATCTCAAGAGGGAGCTGTCTGTGCCCCGCTGGCTTCGGGAACCTTGATCCCTGGGAGCATGATTCCAGCAGCCAGGGCCCTGGATCCCAGGGCACAGAGTGGATACAGACCAGGATCCTGGACATCCCCTGAAAGAGATGGAGGTGGGGAGGGCACAGGACAGGGAGGACTCTCATGCCACTGGGGGCCCTGCAAGCTGTGCAGACCTGCACCCACAGGCCAGGCTGTGAGCATCTAGGCCAGTGCAGACTGGGAGACTGTGGTAGTTACTGAGGGGAGCCGATTCCAGGGTTCGAGAACTGGCTGCCACCGTGCTGCTGTTCCTCCTTGTTTCACCTTGTGCCTGGGAGAGAAGGGCTTCCAGGGAACAAAGGACTCACACAGTAAACAGCTCCCACTATGCCCAGCACCCAGGAAGGGTGAAAGGAGGGAAAATGAGTGGGAAACATCAGTGAGGTTGACAAACCATGAGAGACTCCTAACTCTGGGAAACGAACAAGGGCTATTGGAAGGGGAAGTGAGTGGGTGCTTTTGGTGAATTGGTGATGGGCACTGACAGGGACACTGATGGGATGAACACTGGGTGCTTGTTATAGGTCGGATTCAAACTTCAATAAAAATATATAATAAGGGCAGCCCTCATGTTTCAGAATTTTATAGCTGCCTTCAGCTCAGGGTGTGATCCTGGAGACCCGGGATCAAGTTCCACATTGGGTTCCCTGCATGGACCCTGCTTTTCCCTTTGCCTGTGTCTGTGCTTCTCTCTCTCTTTGTCTGTCATGAATAAATAAATTTATAGATAGATAGATAGATAGATATAGATATATCATATGTATCATATATATACATACATATATTATGTACATATATATAATGCTGATAAAATAACATCTTATTGAAGAAGAAATGGGTCAATGAAGAAAAAAGGAGGGAGGGGCAAGATGGCGGAAGAATAGGGTCCCCAAATCACCTGTCCTCACCAAATTACCTAGATAACTTTCAAATCATCCTGAAAATCTATGAATTAGGCTTGAGATTTAAAGAGAGACCAGCTGGAATGCTACAGTGAGAAGAGTTCATGCTTCTATCAAGGTAGGAAGACGGGGAAAAAGAAATAATGAAACAAAAGGCATCCAAGGGGGAGGGGCCATGCGAGGAGCCAGGCTAAGGCTGGGGCGACTGCCCCCAGACAGGAGAGCTCCTTCCCAGAGAAGCAGGAGCTTCACCAATCTTCCCGGAGGGATAGGCGCCCCCAGGGAGTTAGAGCAGGACGAAGGAGGGCGGGGATGCCTTCGGGCTCCCTGGGACACTAACAGACACTTGCTCACCCAGGAGAGTGCACCGAGATCCCTAAGGGCTGCAGTGTGCATGCATTGACCCGGGAGCAGATCGGAGGGGCTCGGGCAGTGGCTCTGTATGGAGGGGGCTGCGTGGCCCCAGGAGCAGCTCGGCGGCGGTGGCTCCAGAAGAGGAGGAGGCTCCGTGCAGAGGGGGCTGCATGGCTCTGGGAGTAGCTCAGAGGGGTTCGGGTGGCAGCTCCATGGAGGGGGCTATGCAGACGGGAGCATGAATCCAACAGTGCAGGCCCCAGAGCACAGGGCGCTGGGACACAGCCCAGGACCCAGCCTCCCCCAGGACAGACAGAGTCCGGGAGGGCCCAGGACAGCAAGGACGCACCTGCCCTGAGCTGAGCAGATCAGCGGCCCCGCCCCAGAGCCTCCAGGCCCTGCAGATGGAGAGCTCTGTAGTTACTGCGGGGGCTGAATCCAGATTTCCAGAGCCGACCTCTGCCACTGGGATTGTTCCTCCTGGGGCCTCACAGGGTAACAACCCCCACTGAACCCTGCACCAGGCAGGGGGAAGAGCAGCTCCTCCAAGTGCTAACACCTGAAAATCAGCACAACAGGCCACTCCCCCAGAAGACCAGATAGACGGACAAGTTCCAGGGGAAGTCAAGGGACTTAAAGTATACAGAAACAGAAGATACTCCCCCGTGTTTGTTTATTTAATTCTGATTGCTTCCCCCATCCTTTTTTCCCTTTCTTTCTTTTTCTTTCCCTTTTTCTCCTCTTTTTTCCTTTTTTTCTTCCTTTTTTTTCATTTTCTCTTTTCTTTCCTTCTTTCTCTCCTCTCTTTGTCTCCTTTTCCCAATACAACTTGTTTTTGGCCACTCTGCACTGAGCAAAATGACTAGAAGGAAAACCTCACCTCAAAAGAAAGAATCAGAAACAGTCCTCTCTTCCACAGAGTTACAGAATCTGGATTACAATTCAATGTCAGAAAGCCTATTAAGAAGCACTATTATACAGCTACTGGTGGCTCTAGAAAAAAAACATGAAGGACTCAAGAGATTTCATGACTGCAGAATTTAGATCCAATTAAGCAGAAATTAAAAATCAATTGAATGAGATGCAATCCAAACTAGAAATACTAAAGATGAGGGTTAACGAGGTGGAAGAATGAGTGAGTGATATAGAAGACAATATGATGGCAAAGAGGGAAACTGAGGAAAAAAAGAGACAGACAATTAAAAGACCAGGAAGACAGATTAAGGGAAATAAACGACAGCCTGAGGAAGAAAAACACGTTTAATTGGGGGTCCCGAGGGCGCCAAAAGGGACAGAGGGCCAGAATATGTATTTGAACAAATCATAGCTGAAATCTTTCCTAATCTTGGAAAGGAAACAGGCATTCTGATGCAGGATATAGAGATCCTCCCTTAAAATCAATAAAAACCATTCAAAACCTGGACACTTAATAGTGAAACTTGCAAATTCCAAAGATAAAGAGAAGGTCCTTAAAGCAGCAAGACACAAGAAATCCCTGAATTTTATGGGTAGGAGTATTAGGGTAACAGCAGAACTCTCCACAGTGGCCTGGCACCAGAAAGGGCTAAAAGGATATATTCAGGGTCCTAAATGAGAACATGCAACCAAGAATACTTTATCCAGCAAGACTCTCATTCAAAATGGAAGGAGAGATAAAGAGCTTCCAAGACAGAGAGGAACTGAAAGAATATGTGACCTCCAAACCAGCTCTGCAAGAAATTTTAAGGGGGACTCTTAAAATTCACCTTTAAGAAGAATTTCAGTGGAATAATCCACAAAAACAAGGACTGAATAGATATCATGATGACACTAAACTCATATCTGTCAATAGTAACACTGAACGTCAATGGGTTAATGACCCCATCAAAAGGCGCAGGGTTTCAGACTGGATAAAAAAGCAGAACCCATCTATTTGCTGTCTACAAGAGACTCATTTTAGACAGAAGGACACCTACAACCTGAAAATAAAAGGTTGGAGAACCATTTACCATTCAAATGGTCCTCAAAAGAAAGCAGGGGTAGCCATCCTTAGATCAGATAAACTAAAATTTACCCTGAAGACTGTAGTGAGAGATGAAGAGGGACACTATCTCATACTTAAAGGATATATCCAACAAGAGGCCTTAACAATCCTCAATATATATGCTGCAAATGTGTGAGCTGCCAAATATTTAAACCAATTAATAACCAAAGTGAAGAAATACTTAGATAATACTGCACTTATACTTGGTGACTTCAATCTAGCTCTTTCTACCCTCGATAGGTCTTCTAAGCACAACATCTACAAAGAAACGAGAGCTTTAAGTGATACACTGGGCCAGATGGATTTCACAATATCTACAGAACTTTACATCCAAACTCAACTGAATACACATTCTTCTCAAGGGCACATGGAACTTTCTCCAGAATAGATCACATACTGGGTCAAAATTGGGTCTGAACCGATACCAAAAGATTGGGATCATCCCCTGCATATTCTCAGACCAGAATGCCTTGAAATTAGAACTAAATCACAATGAGAAGTGTGGAAGGACATCAAACACGTGGAGGTGAAGGACCATCCTGCTAAAAGATGAAAGGGTCAACCAGGAAATTAAGGAAGAATTAAAAAGATTCATGGAAACTAATGAGAATGAAGATACAACCTTTCAAAATCTTTGGGATGCAGCAAAAGCAGTCCTAAGGGGGAAAAACATCACAATACAAGCATCCATTCAAAAACTGGAAAGAACTCAAATACAAAAACTGACCTTACACCTAAAGAAGCTAGAGAAAAAACAGCAGATGGACCCTACACTCAGCAGAAGAAGAGAGTTAATTAAGGTTCGAGCAGAATTCAATGAAATTGAGACCAGAAGAACCGTGGAACAGATGAACAGAACCAGGAGTTGGTTCTTTGAAAGAATTAATAAGATAGATAAACCATTAGCCAACCTCATTGAAAAGAAGAAAGAAAAGACTCAAATTAATAAAATCATGAATGAGAAAGGAGAGATCACTACCAATACCAAGGAACTACAAACGATTTTAAAAACATTTTATGAGCAGCTATATGCCAACAAATGAGGCAGTCTAGAAGAAATGGACACATTCCTGCAAACCCACAAACTACCAAAACTGGAACAGGAAGAAATAGAAAACCTTAACAGGCCAATAACCAGGAAGGAAATTGAAGCAGTCATCAAAAACCTCCCAAGACACAAGAGTCCAGGGTCAGATGGCTTCCCAGGGGAATTCTATGAAACGTTTAGAGAAGAAACCATACCTATTCTACTCAAGCTGTTTGGAAAGATAGAAAGAGATGGAGCATTTCCAAATTCGTTCTATGAGGCCAGCATTGCCTTCATTCCAAAACCAGGCAAAGACCCAACCAAAAAGGAGAATTACAGACCAATATCCCTGATGAACTTGGATGCAAAAATTCTCAACAAGGTACTAGCCAATAGGATTCAACAGTACTTTAAGAAAATTATTCACCATGACCAAGTAGGATTTATCCCTGGGACACAAGCCTGGTTCAACACTCATAAAGCAATCAATGTGATTCATCATGTCAGCAAGAGAAAAACCAAGAACCATATGATCCTCTCATTAGATGCAGAGAAAGCATTTGACAAAATACAGCACCCATTCCTGATCAAAACTCTTCAGAGTGTAGGGATAGAGGGAACTTTCCTTGACATCTTAAAAGCCATCTACGAAAAGCCCACAGCAAATATCATTCTCAATGGGGAAGCACTGGGAGCCTTTCCCATAAGATCAAGAATAAGACAGGGATGTCCACTCTCACCACTGCTATTCAACATAGTATTGGAAGGCTAGCCTCAGCAATCAGACCACAAAAAGACATTAAACGCATTCAAATTGGAAAACAAGAAGTCAAACTCTCCCTCTTCACCGATGACATGATACTCTACATAGAAAACCCAAAAGCCTCTACCCCAAGATTGCTAGAACTCATAAAGCAATTTGGTAGCATGGCAGGATACAAAATCAATGCCCAGAAATCAATGGCATGTCTATACACTAACAATCAGGCTGAAGAAAGAGAAATTAAGGAGTCAATCCCATTTACAATTGCACCCAAAAGCATAAGATACCTAGGAATAAACCTAACCATACAGGCAAAGGGCCTATACCCTAAAAACTATAGAACACTTCTGAAAGAAATTGAGGAAGACACAAAGAGATGGAAAATTAGTCCATGCTCATAGATTGGCAGAATTAATACTGTGAAAATGTCAATGTTACCCAGGCAATTTACACGTTTAATGCAATCCCTATCAAAATACCATGGACTTTCTTCAGAGAGTTAGAACAAATTATTTTAAGATTTGTGTGGAATCAGAAAAGACCCCGAATAGCCAGGGGAATTTTAAAAAAGGAAACCATATCTGGGGGCATCACAATGCCAGATTTCAGGTTGTACTACAAATCTGTGGTCATCAAGACAGTGTGGTACTGGCACAAAAACAGACACATAAATCAATGGAACAGAATAGAGAATCCAGAAGTAGACCCTGAACTTTATTGTCAACTAATATTCGATAAAGGAGGAAAGACTATCCATTGGAAGAAAGACAGTCTCTTCAATAAATGGTGCTGGGAAAATTGGACATTCACATGAAGAAGAATACTCACCATTTGCTTCAACATGGATGGAACTGGAGGGTATTATGCTGAGTGAAGTAAGTCAATCGGAGAAGGACAAACATTGTATGTTCTCATTCATTTGAAGAGTATAAATAATATTGAAAGGAATAGAAGGGAAGGGAAAAGAAATGTGTGGGAAATATCAGAAAGGGAGACAGAACATAAGGACTCCTAACTGGGAAACGAGCTAGGGGTGGTGGAAGGGGAGGAGGACGGGGGGTGGGGGTGAGTGGGTGACGGCACTGAGGGGGACACTTGATGGGATGAGCACTGGGTGTTATTCTGTATGTTGATAAATTGAACACCAATGAAAATTATTTTATTAAAATATAAAAAAGCCAAAAAAATAGCTAAGCTGTGGAAGGAGCTTCGAGGTCCATTAAAAGGTGAATGGATAAAGAAACTGTGGCTTATGTATACAATGGAATATTACTCAGCCATTAGAAACGAGAAATCCCCACCATTTGCTTCCACGTGGATGGATCTGGAGGGTATTGTGCTGAGTGAAATAGGTCAATTGGAGAAGGACAAACATTATATGGTGTCATTCATTTGGGGAATATAAAAATATTGAAAGGGAATAAAGGGGAAAGGAGAAAAAAAGAGTGGGAAATATCAGAAAGGGAGCCGGAACATGAAAGACTCCTAAATCTGGGAAACGAACTAGGGGTGGTGGAAGGGGAGGTTGGCATGGGGTTGGAGGTGACTGGGTCATGGGCACTGAAGGGGACACTTGACAGAATAAGCACTGGGAGTTATACTATATATTTGTAAATATAACCCCACTAAAAAGTATACAGAAAAAGAGAATCCTCTACCTAGATTTACCCCAGAAAAAGAGAAAGACCCCTAATAAATAATATAGAAGTCCATCTGGGGATCTCTGGGTAGCGCAGCGGTTTGGCGCCTGCCTTTGGCCCAGGGCGTGATCCTGGAGACCGGGGATCGAATCCCACTTCGGGCTCTCAGTGCATGGAGTCTGCTTCTCACTCAGCCTGTGTCTCTGCCCCACTCTCTCTCTCTGTGACTATCATAAAGTTAAAAATAATTAAAAAAAAGAAGTCCATCTGAAGGTCTTTACTCTTATTATTTTGATGACACATTTTCTATTGTGGTTAAGAGTCCCTTTTGTATTTTGGATACTAACCCCATTTCAGTATATAGTTGAACACACTGACTCCCATTTCATAATCTATCTTCTTGCTCTGTTATTATTTCTCCTAGCAGTTTTGCCTTCGATATAGCCCTACTCATCTCCTTGCTTTTCTGCCTCTGATGTTGCTTTTATAACAAAGAAATCAGAGCCAAGCACATGTCATGAAGTTTTCCCCTTTTTATTTTTACATCTACATCTTTTAGTGTTGGGGCTTCTATTTAAAGCTTTAATCCACTTTTAAAGAGTTTATTTATTTATTCATGAGAGACACACCAACACATACAGAGAGAGAGAGAGAGAGAGAGAGAGAGAGATTGGCAGAGACACCGGCAGAGGGAGAAGCAGGTTCCATACAGGAAGCCTGATATGGGACTCGATCCTGGGACTCAAGGATCACGCCCTGGGCTGAAGGCAGGCGCCAAACCTCTGAGCCACCCATGGATCCCAACCTTTAATCCATTTTCCCATTTCCATTTTAGATTTTGATTTAAATAGATTTTTGTCCATCTATCTGGATGATGTAAAATAAGGACCAAGTGTTATTAATTTGCATGTGGCTGTCCAACACCATTTGCCATAGTGACAGCCCTTTCTCCACTGTGTACTCTTAGATAACCTGTGGAATATTTGCTGACTGTATATGGACACATTTACTTAAGATCTCCATCATGTGCTTCATTATCTACAAATTTGATGTTAGGCCAGCCACACAATGATGTACTAATTCTGCTCTATAGTATATTTATATAGAGCAAAATGTCATGCCTGAAAATTGGTCTTCCTTCCCATAGTTGCATGATTACTATCATGTGATTTGTGTTTCCATATGAATATACTATCCTTCTGTTATGGTAAAACTGGTGCTTTGATTAATTTAATCAACTTTAAAATTATTAAAACAGAAAAAAGATACTAAACAAATACAACAAAGACAGGAGTTTGAGTTATTTATATGGGAAAGATAAGTAAAATTTAAAATTTATAGGTAGTCTGGAAAACTGATAAGCCTGTAATAAATACTATCAGACTAAAATACAAGATACTACTGACACCAAAATCATGAAAATAACCATGAATAAAATATTAGGATAATTATAGAGCAAAATTTGAATAACTAAGGCAAATTGCAAAACATCTAGAATCACCAATCAACTAAGATGTTTTCATGAAAAAATAAAAAATGAATAAAATGAAACAAATAAGAAGGGTGAACCCAAAATAAAAAAAATTCTGACTCAAAAGAGACAAGAAACCAAAATAACAGAACAAAGGTGGAAAAAAGTCTAAGATCAAATGGCTCTATCAATTTTTCCAAGTATTTAAAGAAGAATTAATGCTGAAACATGTTGATCTCTTCAAAATCTAATGAGAAAGGAACATGCCCAAATCTCGGTAGGAGGCCAGCATGACCCTGACACTAAAGTCAGGCAAGGACTCTATGGGAAAGGAAACTACAGTCCAATTTTTCAGATGAACATAAATGCAAAAATCCTAGCATTGAAATCCAACAGCACATGGAATGGATAATAGGGATGACCTGGAGGAAATCATCTCTGGGATGCAAGGAAAATTCAACATGCCCAAACCATAAATGGGACCCCCTGTATTAATAGAGTGAAAGATTAGATTACATGATCATTTCCTTTGATGCCTAAAATGATTTGACAAATTCCAACACACGTTTATCTTCAAAAAATCTTAACAATCAAGGAACAGAAGAAATTGCCTCCGTGAAATACTGGTAATTTATGGAAAAACCCACATCCAACACCATAATCAACAGTGAAATGCTGAAGCCCTCTTGTCAAGTCAAGAGCCACACAAGGATGCTTATTCCTACCATGAGTATTCATCTTGGTACCATGAAGGAGAAGAAACTGTGACACCCCAAATATATCAGCTGGTCCCCTGGGTTGTTGTGAACTAAAATCACTTGGGAATCAACCAGTGGAGAGTCAGGCTGAACCGCGTATGTCCCCTTGATGGCAAGAAATAAATCTACATGGGCATTTTCCCATCCCTATACCTGGAGGGAAGAATCATCCTTAGCACCAGAATAAGGACATTAGGACCTGGAAGGCAAACAACCCTTGTCAGTCCCTCACTAATTAACTGCCTCAAGCCAATATCCTGACTTTATATCTACACAAACCCAATGTTTTGTTGTCGAAGTGACACAAGGGCTACATAATTTGGTCACTGTCTGGGTGTTGTATTCTTGGGAGCTCATGCACTTGCAAATTGAAATACATTTCACCTTAGATCAGTTTTCTGTCTACCGAGTAATTCGACCAAAGAACCTAGAAGAAACGAAGGAAAATCTTTCTGCTCCAATGACTGGAAGATCAAACAAATACATTCGGAAATAATAAAATAAATTATATTTAAATCCGTAGACAGGACAAAAATTCTTTTTTCCACATGACATGATCTGCTAGAGAGGCAAACACTTTAAACTCCACAAACTGTTAAAATTAATTATTTCAGGGAACCTTCAGGGTATAAGATCATGTGAAATAAAGCTATGTTTCCACACAATAACAACAAATTATCTAAAAGAATCAGAAAGGGAGACAGAACATGAAAGACTCCAAACTCTGGGAAACAAACAAGGGGTGGTGGAAGGGGAGGTGGGCGGGGGGTGGGGGTGACTGGGTGACAGGCACTGAGGTCGGCACCTGACAGGATGAGCACTGGGTTTTTTTTTAAATGTTGGCAAATTGAACACCAATAAAAAATAAATTTATAAGAAAAAAGAAAAAAAAAGAAAGAAAATTACCAAAATATTCCTTTCACACTGCAAAAAATAAAATAATTATTATTAAATATCCATAGGCGGTAACATGCTATATACTAAAAATTACCTAAATTGATGAATGGGTTTTAATAAGACATTGGAGATGCAAAGCTAATTCTGTCCACATGTTAGGACACTTCATATCGTTACATGACATTACAGAAATATGACCTCAAAAGTAATGCTATCATGTTTATGAAACTTGTGAAGAATCTAATCTAAGTCTGGAGCTAACTATATACTCAGAGGACATGCAAATAGGGTCTTCCGTCCACCTATTAAACTAGCCCATTCCCGAACCTGCAGCTGGGAGAGGAGCCCAGATCCCAGCATCCCCAGGGGACCCCATTCAGGGATCAGGACAGAACACACACAACTCACCATGGAGTCTGTGCTCCATTGGGTTTTCCATGTTGCTATTTTAAAAGGTGATTCATGGAGAACAAGAGACCTTGAATCTGTGAGTGGAAGTGAGTGAGAGAAACGGGATGGGGGACCTTTTCCTGACCAGGATGTCTTGTGTCTGCAGGTGTCCAGGGTGAGGTGCAGCTGGTGGAGTCTGGGGGAGACCTGGTGAAGCCTGGGGGTCCCTGAGACTCTCCTGTGTAGCCTCCGGATTCACTTTCAGTAGATACTGGATAAGCTGGGTCCACCAGGCTCCAGGGAAAGGGCTTCAGTGGGTCTCAGTAATTAAGAAATATGGAAGTACCACATACCACGCAGATGCTGTGAAGGGCCAATTCACCATCTCCAGAGACAATGCCAAGAACACACTGTATCTGCAGATGAACAGCCTGAGAGCTGAGGACACGGCTGTGTATTACTGTGTACACACCATGAGGGGACCACAGCATGAGCTCAGACACAAACCTCCCTGTAGAAGTGAATCAGGACCACTAGGATGTGCACACTCCTGACTAGTTGTCACTTGAAGTCCCAGGAGCAGGTGCAGAGGGTGGTTCTGGGCAGGTTTCCTGTCAGAGTCTGGGCTTCCTCCCCAAGGAGCAGTTTCCCCCAGGGAGACCCTCTCAACACTTGATTATGTGTTTACCTATTCAGTCTCTTTCTAAGAGACTTAGAATTCAACTATAGCACTTACACTTACTTGTACTTAACTTTTCTTGACCCGAAATATTAATCAATTACAAATACCTCCATTCACATAATCTGAAGCTTTTAATGAGACCTAGTGGCACTCACTGTGGATCACAGGACCCCAAGAGAACATGCTGTCTTGCATACCTTGGTATAGAGGAATCCCCAATCAACACAAGAGAAAAGAAACATAATACAAAAATGTTAATAACAGCCTGGGATTGAGAGAGATTCCCAGCATGACATGGTAGGGAAGTGGACTCAGAGGTCATTCACAAACACACACTCACACACACACACACACACACACACACAATAACGAGAGTATAACCTTTCATCACCTTCACCTTCAGTTCTGATGAGAGCCAGGCCGGCCTCTCATCATGTCACAAATGCCTGTATTGTGCCAGGGAATGACACTGGCTCTGGGTGTGTATTGTGGGCCAGTGGTGGGGATGGCGTCCTTCTCCAGGAAGGGCTTGTGTGGAGTTAGTGTCCCAACTGCATCAAAAGAGGGAACTCCCGGGTTACTGTTTGATTTCTTTTCCTTTGGGTGGAGAAGAATGTGAAAAGAATTTCAGGGAGCTACCAGTTAATAAAGACTGAATATGGTGTGAAGAATTCACCAAACCAGGGTAAAACTGGAAGGACAAAAGAGAAACATGGTCATTCTCAGTAGACAAGTGTTTAAATCATATGGAAAGGAGATGAATAATATATGGAAGCGGCACAAAATTTTAAATAATAATACAAATAGGCCAAGATCCTACCCAGGTCTCAGATGGAAGCTGTCCTCTTCCCAAGGAACCATCTGGTTCTGAAGGTCATGTGTACTTGGTGTGCTCAGCCACCAGAAGCTTCTACTGGACCATGAGGATCCTCAGGGTGAGGAGCTGGATTGAAGGACCTTCGACCTGCAGGGTAAAACTCATGGATCTTTCAGGTGCTTATATCAGCTAACTGGTTGTGACATTTACCATCCCTGTGGTGAAACCTAATGTCCATGTGATGGGGGGAGGAGGTGGAGCCTTAAGGACCACTTTGGTTAGGAGATGCAGCCTCATTATGGGATCAGGCACTTATACACCAGGATTGGGAAAGCTCCCGGCACCCTGGCTCCATGTGAGGTGACTGGGAAAGGATGGGGTAGGATGTGGGCACTCTCCAGACACCACAGCTTCCTGCCCCAGGACCTCAGACGACCCAGACACCAGATCTGTGAGAATGAGTGTCTGTTGTTTGATCTGTCCAGCTCATGTATGATGTTCCAACAGGGAATATGGGCTTAAGTAATTTTTTTTATTTAAATTGAATTTACCAACATTCACTCTACCGTCAGTGTTCATCACATCACGTAAACTTCTTAAACTCCCATCACCCAGTTACCCCATTTCCCACCTCCTCCCTTCTAGTGACCCTCATTTTTTCCCCAGAGTTCAGTGTGTCTCATGATTTGTCTTCCTCTCTAGTCTTACCCCACTAAGTTTCACTCCTTCCCTTATGGTCTCTTTCAAAATCAATGAGACCATATCCTTGCCTTTCTATGCTTGATTTTTTTCTCAATATAATGACTCCAGTTCCATCCATGTTGACGGAAACATTATTTCATGTTATTCATTATGTCTGACGGCTATGTAATATCCCATTGTATATATATATATATATTTTTTTATTTTATTTTTTTTTATTGGTGTTCAATTTACTAACATACAGAATAACACCCAGTGCCCGTCACCCATTCACTCCCACCCCCCGCCCTCCTCCCCTTCTACCACCCCTAGTTCGTTTCCCAGAGTTAGCAGTCTTTACGTTCTGTCTCCCTTTCTGATATTTCCCACCCATTTCTTCTCCCTTCCCTTATTTTCCCTTTCACTATTATTTATATTCCCCAAATGAATGAGAACATATAATGTTTGTCCTTGTTTGCCCATTGTATATATAAAGCACATCTTCTTTTTTGTATATTGTTTATTGGAGTGCGATTTGCCAACATACAGCATATCACCCAGTGCTCATCCAATCAAGTGCCCCCCTCAGTGCCTGTCACCCAGTCACCCCCATTACCCGCCCACCTCCCCATCCACTACCCCTTGTTCTTTTCCCAGAGTTAGGAGTCTCTCAACTTCTGTCACCCCCTCTGATATTTCCACTCATTTTCTTTCCATTCTCCTATGATCCCTTTCACTGTTTTTATATTCCCCAAGAATGAGACCATATAATGTTTTTCCTTCTCCAATTGACTTATTTCACTCAGCATAATATCCTCCAGTTCCATTCAAGTCAAAATGATTGGTGGGTATTCATCATTTCTAATGGCCGAGAAACATCCCACTGTATACATAGACCACAGCTTCTTTATCCATTCATCTGTCAATAGACACTGAGGCTCCTTCCACTGTTTGGCTGTTGTGGACTGTGCTGCTGTGAACATTGAGATGCAAGTGTCCCTTCATTTCATTAAATCTGTGTCTTTGGGGTAAATAGCCTGTAGTGCAGTGGCTGGCTCCTAGGGTGGCTCTATTCTCACGTTTTCAGGACATTCCATTCTGTTCTCCATACCGACTCAACAAGCATAATTCCCACCAGGAATAAAAGAGGCTTCCACTTTCTCAATATTCTCCCTTATATTTGTTGTTTCTGGCCTTTTTACTTTATCCATTCTGAGTTGTATAAGTGGGATCTTAGTGTGGTTTTCATTTGTATTTCCATGATGACAAGTCAGGTGGATCATTTTTGTCCTCTGCCTGTTGGCCATTTGTCGGTCTTCTTTGGAGAAAAGCCTTTTCATGTATTCTCCCCATTTCTTGACTGGAATGATTGCTATGTTGGCTGCTGAATTTGTTAACGTAATATCTTGTCCTATTCTGTAGGCTACCTTTTGTTTTGTCGCCTGTTGTATTGTTGTACAGATTCTATCTTGATGAAGTCCTAACAGTTTATTTTTCCCATTGTTTCCTATGCCTTTTGAGAGGAGCCTTGCTAGGAGTCACTGAAACTGAGGATAAAAAGTTGCTACCTGAATTCACCTCTAGGATTTGGATGAATTCCTGTCTCAGATTTCAGTATTTCATTATTTTGAGATTATCCTTTTGCTTTGTGTAGCAGAATGGTCCACTTTCACTCTTATGCAGGTGGCTGTCCAATTGTTTTCAGATCCATTTGTTGATGTGTCTTTCTTTCATTAGATATTTTTTTCTTGCTTTTTGAGGAGTAGTTGGCCATAGGCTGAGGGTCCCTTTCTGTGCTCTCTGGTCTGTTCAATTGATCTATGTGTTGTTTTTGCCAGTACCACGCTATCTTGATGATAAAGGCTTTATAGTAGAGCTTCTCTGCAAACATTGTTATGCCCTGCAGCTGTAGTTTTGTTTCTGTTGTTTTTTTTTTTTCCAATACGATTCTACCTGTTTGGCAACTAAGGAAAGAAATTGAAGAAGACACAAAGAGATAGAAAACATTCTGTACTTACAGATTAGAACAATGAATATTGTCAGGGCACCTGTGTTGCTCAGAGGTTGAGTGTCTGCAATTGGCTGGGGTTGTGATCCTGAGGTCCTGGGGTGGTGTCCTGCATCAGGCTTTTGGAAGGGAGCCTGTTTCTCCCTCTGCCTCTGTGACTCTCCTGAATAAATAAATAAATCTTTAAAACAAAAACAAAAATATTGGGGATCCCTGGGTGGCTCAGCGGTTTAGTGCCTCCCTTTGACCCAGGGTGTGATCCTGGAGTCCCGGGATTGTGTCCCACGTCTGGCTCCTGGCATGGTCCTGCTTTCCCTAAGACTGTGTCTCTGCCTCCCTCTCTCTCTCTCTATCATTAATGAATAAATAAAATCTTTAAAAAAACAAAAATAAATCCTGTGAAAATCTCTATGTTGCCCAGAACCTTCTTCATATGCAAAGCAATCCTTGTGAAAACATCCCGGACATATTTCACAGAGTATGAACATATAATCCTAAGATTTTTATGGTACACACAGAGAAATTAGGGACACATGGATGCACTGTCATGGCCCTGCTGTATTTGTTGTGAGAAGTATCATGTAACCACCCTCATCCAGTGAAGGGTGCATTTCTCACCTGGTACTAGGACTAATCTTTTGTAAACCATAGGTATCTGTCAAAAAGTCACAGTGGACACACTGAACAGGAGAACCATGATACAAGAGAGTTAGAGATACTCAGACACTTTGGAAATTCAGTTTAAGGATGTTCTGTTATAACGATTACAGAAGATGAGGATGTGACGACCCAGTGGGATTTGTGTCTCACCATCACCTTACAGGGTTGTGTTGTACTGATGGCCTTTAGGTGTATCCCTTGTCACTGGACGAACATTTGGTGCCCTGTGTCCTCATTTCAACCCACCTGCATCTGTGACTCTCCCTTTGACCATGAGATCAGTTTCCATTAAGGATTTCCTCAATGGAACCCCTCAAGGGTCCTACACGACTTATTTGGCCTTTATCATTTTATTTAAATGCAATCATTTTTGTCATGGAATTTGCAACAACCAGGTAACATGACCTGGTTATGTCAATATCTAACAGCTCTACCATCCTATTCCAGAGTCTACATGTGAACATATATAACAGTGAAGCTATTTCATGGAAGGTAAGTCCACTCATGGTCAGCAAGGCAGGGGAGCAGCTCTGAATGCTCAGAAGCAGGGCATTGGTTGGCTGTGATGATTTCATCATTTATACAAAGAGCAGCTATCTCCAGACATGAACACTCAGAAAATAGATGTGAGATGATAGAGCAAGGGATAGAGCACACAGATCCTCTTGCAGTGTGCAGCTCTGGACCTGAGCTGGGCTTACATGGATGTCTAAATGCACAGTGAAATTGGAAATGGATTGTTATCATTTGCTGTTGGTGTTGTTTCCTCTATAGATGCTCACACCCCACCTTGTTGAGGCCTGTATTGGGGTTTTGTGACTCTTCCTGACTGCATTGTAGAGCAGTTATGAACATGGCCTCCTACGTCTAGCCTGGGATTGAATGTTTGCACCCCGGAGTCTTCAGGGAGCCCTCATAGGAGAGCCATCAAGCCCTTTCTGTCCTCTGTTGACATCTGAATCATGTGTTCACCATACCTGTGTCTGGGCTGGTGTATCTCAGACACATGAATGGATCTCTAAATGACAGTATGAAAGTCTCTATAGTGTGGACCTGGGCTCATCCTCTGAGGGCTTGTCATGAGAGAGGGTCTAGTTTCTGCCTGCTGGTTTCAGAATAGATGTCACTGGACCACCAGCGTTCAGTTTATGGAAACAAAGCACAACGCCTGCACTCAGACCCAATGTTCACACGTCTATAGGTTCCAGTTCTTCTTAACCATGCATCACATTGTGCCACTTTTTCTTCTTGGCACTTTTTCTTCTTGATGAAGTCCTAACAGTTTATTTTTCCCTTTGTTTCCTATGCCTTTAAGAGGAGCCTTGCTAGGAGTCACTGAAACTGAGGACAAAAAGTTGCTACGTGAATTCACCTGGGGTCCTTAGATCCAGAAATTTCCCTATTTTTCCATTTGAGCACCATCATGTCAGGTCCGTCCCCTGCAGGAGTACAATTGCACAAGTTCATATATTCCTCTCTTGTCCTTAAAATTCTTGACAGTAGCTTCTGCAAGCAACCTTCCTCCTGCTGTCATCCCTACAATTGTATCTCCCCAATGTCAATACCACACAGCTCCACCAATTCCAAACCTGCTCAGTATTCTATTAGGAGTCCTTCTGTTGTTGCTTTTTCAACTCTGATCGATTTCATGGATGTTCGAAACGATTCAATAACTTTCCAGCTGTTTCAGGGATGTGACAAGCCCTGAGTCCCCTAAACCTTCTGACATGTTAACTTCTCTCTCCCGTATTTTCTTATACTAAAGGTGGTGTGGTTAATTTTTTCTGATTTATATGTTGGAGATGAACTTTGGACCCTGGTGTTTTGTTTCAGAGTATTGTAAACTTATTTTCACCCCTACTCTGATTCTGGATCCTAAGGACTCATTTTTGTTTGTACAAACCTACTGAGTATTGTACTAATACTATATTATGTTTCAGGAAGTAATTATAGACATATGTGGTCCATGAACATAAGGTCATCCAACAGGTGACATAAGGAGCAATGCACGGTCTTGGAGTGAGACTGGGGATTCAAGGAGGGCACAGATGCTCCCAAAGGACCAGAATTGCAGGAATATTATTGGCAGGACTCCATGTCTCTGTGCAGGGGACACAGGTGCCATTTGGGTGGTGGGCTCTGCTTGCAGTCTTCCTGATGCATATGATCCATTGAAAGATGGAAAGAGGGGTACCTGGGTGCTCAGCAGTTTAGTGCCACCTTCAGCCCAGGGCCTGATCCTGGAGATCAGGTATCGAGTCCCACATCAGGCTCTGTGCATGGAGCCTGCTTCTCACTCTGCCTGTGTCTCTGCATCTCTCTCTCTCTTTCTGTGTGGGTCTCTCATGAATAAATAAAACATTAAAAAAACAAAGATGGAATGGGCTAGATTTGGAAACAGGCCAGAAGTCCTGTATGTAGCCCGCGGGGTCAGGGGGACTGATCTAAGAAAACCAAAATTACGGTTGATCAGAGGCACAAATTGAAATTGGTTTGAAACAGAAATTTCCTGCTGCATTTGTTATCAAAAATACCTGATAAATCCGTAAAAGAGGTTCATGGTAGATAGTTTTCTTCTCTTAGATGGAATATAGTATTTGAATGTAAAAAGAGTTTATGAAAATCTTACAGTTGCAAAGCAGCACCACACTGTTAGTTTAGGAGGGATAAGAAAAATAGAAATAGGGATCCCTGGGTGGTGCAGCGGTTTGGCTCCTGCCTTTGGCCCAGGGCGTGATCCTGGAGACCCGGGATCGAGTCCCACGTCGGGCTCCCTGCATGGAGCCTGCTTTTCGCTCTGCCTCTCTCTCTCTCTGTGACTATCATGAATAAATAAATAAAAAAAATAAAATCTTAAAAAAGAAAAATAGAAATATAGGCTGTACAATGGAAAATGTTCATTCTGACACGAGTTTATTATATCCCAATCTCTGCTTGAATGATCTCATTCTGCATCAGGTAAGCTCATCAAAGTGATTACAGAAGATCACAGAGTTAACTGCAGTGAAGCACAGTGACTGAGGTGTTAGAGACTTACAAATAGAACTGCATTATCTGAAACCCTCTGAAATTCAGCTAAATTCTAAATTTAGAATTGCAGGAATATTATAGGCAAGATTCCGTGTCTTTGTGAAGTGGACACAGGCGTCTTTTGGTTGGTGGGCTCTGCTGGCACTCTTCCTGATGCATGTGATTCATTCAAAGTTGCAATGTGTTAGATTTGGAGACAGAAGACAAGTCCTGTACATAGCTCATACAGTCAGGAGGAATTATCTGAGAAATTGAAAAATGAAGGTTGATTAAAGGCATAGATAGAAAAGAATTGAAACTGAATTTTCCACCCACATTTGTTATCAAAAATACCTTTCATCAAAATACATCATTTTTTAATAATAAATTTATTATTTATTGATGCTCAATTTGTCAACATACAGAATAACACCCAGTGCTCTTCCTGCCAAGTGCTCCCCATCACCCAGTCACCCCAACACTCCGCCCACCTCCCCTTCCACTACCCCTTTTTCAAGAGAGTCAGAGATACTCAGACACTTTGGATCTTCAGTATAAGGATGTTCTTTTATAACGTTTCCAAAAGATGAGGATGTGATGACCCAGTGGGATTTGTGTCTCTCCATCACCGTACATGGCTGTGTTGTAGTGACGGTTGTGACACATGTGCCTTGTCACTTGCGAACATGTGGTGCCCTCTGTCCTCATTTCAAACCCACCTGCATCAGTGACTCTCCCTCTGGGCATGAGTTCAGATTCCCTTTAGGATTTCCTCAATGGAGCCCCTCAAGGGATTTACATGACTTATTTACTCTTTTTCATTGTATTTAAATACAATCATTTTTGACATGGGATAGGCAAAAACCAGGTAACATGACCTAGTCATGTGAATATCTAACAGCCTTACCATCCTAATCCATAGTCTACATGTGAACTTACATGACAGTGAAGCTGTTTCAGGGAAGGTTAGTCCACTCATGGTCAGCAAGGCAGTGGATCAGCTCCAAATACCCAGAAGCAAGGCAGTAGTTGGCTTTGCCAATTTCACTAATATTTATACACATACCAGCTGTCTCCAAATACTCACACTCAGAACATAATGTGAGAGGATGGAGCAAGAGATGGAGTACACATTTCCGCTGGCAGTGTGCAGACCTGGACCTGAGATGGGCTTGGATGAATCTGTAAATTCACAGTGCAGTTGGCAATGGATTGTTATCATTTGCTATTGGTTTAGTTTCTCTTTAGATGCTCACACACTACCTTGTTGAGGCCTGTTTTGGGGATTTTGTGACTCTCTTCCTGGCTGCATCAGAGATCTGTTCTGAACATGGCCTCCTACCTCTATCCTGGATTTGAATGTTTGCACTTCCAGTCTTCAGGGAGCCCTCACAGGAGAGCCATCAAGCCCTTTCTGTCCCCAGTTTACAGCTGAACCCCATGTTGACCCTGCTTGTGTCTAAGCTGGTTTATCTCTGGCACATGAATGAGTCTCTAAACGTCAATAAGAGGGATTCCTCTGGTGTGGACCTGGGATGGTCCTCTGAGCAAGGGTCTCATGGTCTCTTACTTTCTGCTTGCAGGTCTCAGGATAGAAGTCACAGGACCAAACAGGGTTCAGTTTATGGAAATCACAACGCCTGCACTAAGACATAATGTTTACCCATCTCCAGAATCCTGTTCTTCTTAATCATGCATCACATGGTGCCACTTTTTCTTTGTAAGACTCAGGGGGACCGCAGATCCTGGAAATTTCCCCACTTTGCCACTTGAGCACCATCATACCAGGTTCGCTCCATGCAGGACCAGAATTCTTTTTTTTGTTTTTTAATTAGTGTTCAATCTGCCAACATACAGTTGAAAAGTGTTAGATTTGGAGACAGAACAGAAGTCGTGTGCACAGCCACAGGGTCAGGGGGACTGATCTGAGAAAACAAAATTTAAGGTTGATTAGAGGCACAGATTGAAATTGAATTGAAAGTGAATTTTCCTGACACATTTTGTTTTTTTTTCTTTAATTTTATTATTTTTTTTAAATTTTTTTATCTATTTATGATAGTCACAGAGAGAGAGAGAGAGAGAGGCAGAGACTCAGGCAGAGGGAGAAGCAGGCTCCATGCACCGGGAGCACGATGTGGGATTCGATCCCGGGTCTTCAGGATCGCGCCCTGGGCCAAAGGCAGGCGCCAAACTGCTGCGCCACCCAGGGATCCCTATTTTATTATTTTTTAATAAATTTCTTTTGTATTGGTGTTCATTTTGGCAACATACAGAATAACACCCAGTGCTCATCCCGTCAAGTGCCCCTTCAGTGCCCACCACCCAGTCACCCCACCCCCATGCTCCTCACATTCCAGCACCCTTAGTTCTTTTCCCAGAGATAGGAGTCTTCCATGTTCTGTCTCCCTTTCTGATATTTCCTACCTATTTCTTCTCCCTTCCCCTCTATTCCCTTTCACTATTATTTATATTCCCCAAATGAATGAGACCATATAATGTTTGTCCTTCTCCGATTGACTTATTTCACTCAGCATAATACCCTCCAGTTATATCCACAACAAATCAAATGGTGGGTATTTGTCATTTCTAATGGCTGAATAATATTCCATTGTATATATAAACCACATCTTCTTTATCCATTCATCTTTCGATGGACACGGAGGCTCCTTCCACAGTTTCCTGCCAATTGATTAACAAAAATACAAAAAAAGATAAATCTGTCACGGGTTCAAGGGTAGTTATTTTTCTTCTCTTAGATGGAATATACTATTTGAATGTAAAAGGAATTCATAAAAAACTTACAGTGGAAAGGCAGCATTACACTGTTCATTTAGGAGAGATAAGAAAAATAGAAATATAGGCTATACCATGGAAAATGTTCATCCTGAGACCAGTTTATTATATCCCAAACTCTGCATGAATGCAGCTCATTCTGCATCAGGTAAGCTTATCAAAGCCATTACAGAAAATCACAGATTTGACTGGAGTGACACACAGTGACTGAGTTGATAGAGAGTTACAAATCCAAGTACATTACCTGAAACACTGAAATTCAGCTAAATTCTAAATTTAGCAAAATCATGTGATCCTCGATACAGCAGGGTTCCACATATCTAAGGAACACTGCCAGTCTGTCTATCAGGTGTTTCAAGAGGGCCAGTAAGTCCTGTGGAGAGGAGCACAGGCCAAGATTCTGACTCACTGAAATGTGCACAAGGACATATGAAAAACCCTCTATAATTTAAGGGGTAGGATAAAATCACTCTATGGTGACACATGACACCTAAAAGCCAAGATTGACATGCAAAACATTACAAAGTACCACGTGGACACAAAGTCTGAAGTCTGGAATATTACTTAATAAAAACATAGTTTCTCAAAGCAGTCAATATGAACACACAAAGGTGGTCACAACAGTTTGACAAGTAGGGCAAGAGGAGAACAGGTAGGACTCGAGATCCAGGAGTTATTAGGTAACATTCAAAAACATGGTGCGGTGAAAAATGCCACTAAACAATTATGAAAAATAAGGGAAGAAAGTTGGAGGAGGTCCTTTCATTGATCCTTCAGGTGTAGATATCCGCTCATTGTGTGTGACCTCTACCATCCCCTTGTTGAAACCTAAGGCCCATGAGATGGGAGGAGGAGGTGGGGCCTTGCGGAGCACGTAAGTCAGCAGATCGATCCCCATGATGGGATCAGGAACCTTATTCACCAGGACTAGGGAATCATGCCTCCTGCTCCATGTGAGGTGACAGGGAAAGGAGAGACTAGGACGTGGGTGCTCTCTAGACACCACATCTGCATGCACTTGGATGTCAGACGTCACAGACTCCAGAACTATGGGAAAAGAAGGTCTTTCTTTGATTTACCAAATCCATTTAGATGTTACAGCAGCCAGCACAGGCTAAAGTTTTCTTCTTCTTCTTCTTCTTCTTCTTCTTCTTCTTCTTCTTCTTCTTCTTTTCTTTTTCTTCTTCTTATAATTATTATTATTTACTTAAATACAATTTTCCAAAATTTACTATACACCCAGTGCTCATTACATCACGTACCTTCCTTAATGCCCATCACCCAGTTACCCCATCCCCACAATAACCTCCCTTCCAGTGACTCTCAGTTTAATTACCAGAGTTAAGTGACTCTCACGGTTTACCTTCCTCTCTAGTATTACCCCGTCAGTTCTACTCCTTCCCTTTTGGTCTCTTTCAATATTTCTTATACTCCACATATGACTGAGACCATATCATTGCCTATCAGTGATTGTTTTATTTTCTTCAATATAATACCTCAAGTTCTAACCATGTTGACATGAGTGTTCCTTCATTTAAACATAATTTCTAGAGACTTAATTATACTTCAATTTATATATAAACCACATCTTCTTTATCCTTTTTCCTGTCGAGGAACACCATAGTTCCTCCCAGTTTAATTATTGTGGACATGCTGCTGTGAACATTGGGGTGCAGGTGACCCTTCATTTAACTATATCTGTGTCTCTGAAGCTAATACCCAGTATAGCAATGGCTGGGCATAGGGTGGCTGTATTCTCAGTTTTTGAATAAATTTGATTCCATTATCTGAGGAGCCTGCACCAGCTTTCATTCCTACCAACAGTGCAAGAGTTCTCCCTTTCTCCACATCCTCTGCAATATTTGTTATTTGCAGCCGTGTCAGTGTATCCATTCTGAGTTGTAGAAGTGGTATCTCCTTGTGATTTTCATTTGTATTTCCCTGATAACAATTCATGTGGATCCTCTGGCTTTTTTTAATAATAAATTTATTTTTATTGGTGTTCAATACGGAATAACACCCAGTGCTAACCCCGTCAAGTGCCCCCCTCAGTGTCTGCCACCCAGTCACCCCCACCCACCACCCTCCTCCCCTTCCACCACTCCTAGATCATTTCCCAGAGTTAGGAGTCTTCCATGTTCTGTCTCCCTTTCTGATATTTCCTACCCATTTCTTCTCCCTTCCCCTCTATTCCCTTTCACTATTATTTATATTCCCCAAATTAATGAGACCATATAATGTTTGTCTTTCTCTGATTGACTTATTTCACTCAGCATAATACCCTTCAGTTCCATCCACGTCAAAGCAAATGGTGGGTATAACGCCTGTAGGAATACATATCATAATATTTTCTTAAAATAAATAAAATGAAATTAGAAAAAATAAGTATACAATATACATACAATATAAACATTAAAGAGAAAATTTAAGAACAAAATAATGGTGTGAAGATTAATTACATTAAACAAGTATGGAAATTGGGAAGACAAAAGAGAGAAATGGTCATTCTAAGTAAACAAATATCTGATTCTCTGGGAAAGGAGATGAATGATATATGGAAGAAGCACATAACACAAAATTATAGTACAAATACACCAAGGTCCTACGTGGAGCCTCAGGAGGAAGCTGTCCTCTCCCCAAGGTCACCAGCTGGTTCTGAAGATCAGGTGTACACTGTGCACATGCAGAGACCACAAGCTTGTACTGGACCCATGAGGATCCTCATGGTTTGGATCTGGATTGGAGGACCTCCCACCAGGATGGAACAACTCCTTGATCCTTCAGGTGATGATATCAGTTCCCTGGGTGTGACCTCTACCATCTGCATGGTGAAACCTATCACCCATGTGATGTGAGGCAGTGGTGGAGCCTTAGCGGAGCACTTAGGTCAGAAGGTGTGCAGCCTCATGATGGGATCAGGTCCCTTATACAACAGGACTGGGAAAGCTCCCCGCACACTGGACCAATGTGAGGTGACAGGGAATGGACAGGCTAGGATGTGGGCGTTCGCCAGACACCACATATGCCTACTCTTGGACCTCAGGGTTTCCAGGCTCCAAGTCTATGGGAATGAGTGTCTGTTGTCTGATTCATCAAGTCCATGTAGGATGTTCCAGCAGGGGAACCAGGATAAGGTCGTTTATATTGTCTTTATTTAAATCCAATTTGCCAAAATATTGTATAACACACAGTCCTCTTCACATCACATGCCCTCCTTAATGCTGATCTGTTGTGCCCAAGATTGCAAATCCGAGAAACCCCCAAGGAGCTGACACCGATGCAAGTGCAAGAGGGTTTATTAGCAAGCTCGAGCTTGGATCCCAGTATACCCAACACAGTGGAGCAAGGACTCTGACCCCTAAGTGGGTTACAGCTGGGTTTTTTATGGGCTGGTCTATGGGATTTTCAGAAGGGGTGGAGGAATTTCTCAAGTTCTGTTTACATTCTGATATGGGGCTTTCAAGGGCATGGAGCTCTGTTCTCATTCTAATATGGGGCTTTCTGCCACTGGCTTGAGCTGTTGTCTTGTGATATTGGATTCCCTGCTGAGGACATTCTGCAGTTTTTTTCTGTAAAGTTCAGCTCTTCTTTACAGGGGCCTAAGATGGCTGTACTTGTGATAATGCTAAACTTGAGGTAGAATGGCCTTAATTTTTCTCAGCCTCCATATTTCCCCCTCTCAGAGAAACCTAAGGAGAGACCCAATCATGGGTCCCCGTTGGTCTCCGAGTGAGCCAGTGAGAATGGTTAAACCATGATTCAAACCAACCTTGTTGCTGTTCTCGCTCCCATTTGCATCTAGCCAAACCTTTTCTGACCTTTGCCACAGATTCCCGGAATTTTCCTGAGTGGCAGTAAAGAAGCAACACTCCTCTTTTGGGGCAGCACATAACCCCCCTCCTTGCTTGCAACAGCCCCTCTACACTTAAGATGCTCCCATCTTTTTAAACCTTAAAAGACTTTAAAAGCAAGGCTGAATTGGGTGCACATTTTTAAATGGCTAATGGAGATTGGTTGTGGCATGAATAGGACAGAGCATAATCAACATTAGTGAGGTGAGAACGGAGCAGTATTTGCTTTAGGGGAATGTGGCCTTTCCATTCTGGAACAAAGTCCATGAGAATGGCTTGTGGGTCAGATGGCCAGATGTGGGTGTAGTGGACCCATGGAGTAATCCCATCGACCTTGAGAGCATTTGGTGTGGTCAGATCACAATGTAGTGTCCCTTCTAGTGAGGTTGAAGTGTCTGGTGTTGGTATCTCCTCACCTACACCCAGTCACCTGGCCGGTATCCATGGGGACCCAGAGCTCGCCCAGTCTCTTAGAGTGCCCTCAGCTATGGTCACAACTACTCATGGATTCGTTGTAACATTTGGAGGGAGAAAAGGAGTTGGTGTTTATCAAATTCAGCAAGCACCTCAGGATTTAAATTAGAGATAATAGGTGGAGGAATACTGAACATGATCTCGTAGAGAGTCAGTCCGATGGTGTATGGGAAGTTCCTCACCCTATATAGGACAAAGGGGAGGAGAGTCACCCAGTCCCCGCCAGTCTCCAGGGCTAATTATTTAAAGTATCCTTTAATATTCTGTTTATCCTCTCTACCTGTCCTGAGCTTTGGGGCCTATATGCACAATGTAATTTCCAGTCTGCCCCAAGTGCTAGTGCCACTCCCCCTGTTTCCTTAGAGAAGAATCCTGGGCTGTTGTCTGATCCAATCTTTTTTAAAATTTTTATTTATTTATGATAGTCACACACACACACACACAGAGAGAGAGAGAGAGAGAGAGGCAGAGACACAGGCAGAGGGAGAAGCAGGCTCCATGCACCGGGAGCCCGATGTGGGATTCGATCCTGGGTGTCCAGGATCGCACCCTGAGTAAAGGCAGGCGGCAAACCGCTGCGCCACCCAGGGATCCCATCTGATCCAATCTTAAGAGGATTACCATACCTCAGTAAAATGTCTTCTAGCAGTTTCTTGGTCACGGTCTGTACTGTTTCATGTTTGGTAGGAAATGCCTCTGTCCATCCAGAAAAATTATCTACAAACACTAGTAAATACCTGTATCCATATTTTTCAGGTTTTACCTCAGTGAAGTCCACTTCTCAGTAGGCTCCTGGGTGGTCCCCTCGGAGCCGAGTGCCCAGGTTAGATCCATGGGTGGTGGCATTAGTGAACTGGCATGTGTGGCAGCTTGCCACAATCTGCTCCATCTTTGCTCTAGAGTTTTTACTAGTGATCTTTTCATGTCGTATGAGGTATCCATCTTCCTTATTCCCATGTGACTACTCCGGTGCATTTTTGATAGGAATCGCCATCCTACTTCCTCCTGCAGCCAAAGGTCAATGTCAGTCATTGGGGCTGATGGTGTTTGGTGGAGAAGATATTCGACTTCTAAACTCATGACAAGCACCTGTCAGGCACCCTTCTTTTTTTAGAATTTTTGCCCCTTCAGGATGGAAGTAATTCGTGCCCCCATCTTGGTGAGCAAATCGTGACCTAACAATGGGTAGGGGCACTCAGGGATGACCATGAAGGAAAGGGGTACCCGGCCCATGTCGAGATCCACAGTTCTTCAGGTAGCCCATGACTACTGTCTGGTGACCTCTTGCACCCATGAAGTCTTGTTTGCCAATTTCCCTTGGGGTTGTAATAAAACCGAATGCTGTGCACCAGTGTCCACTAAGAATTCAATGGGTTTCCCCTCCACTCTGAGAGTAACCCTGGGCTTTGGAGAGGTGTCAAACCCCAACTTCCCTAGTAGTCCAGGTCCTCCATCTCCAAGATCTTGGCAGGGGCCTTAGATCTTTTGTTAAGACAGTTTTTTACCCAGTGGCCCTCTTCTTTGCAACAATCACATTGGTTTTTGTTCAGCTTAGGGCACTCCTGACGGGGACCAGGGCCATCCTCCTTACATGTCCCTGAAGCCAGCTTCTTGAGGTGCCTCAGTCTTTCCCGTGCGTCCTCCGTGGTTGTGGCCAGGGGATCTTGGCCAGGTTTCGGGTCTGCTGGTCACATAGTTTGGCTTGTTGGTCTTCCAGACTTTCTCTATTATTATACACTCTTTCTGCTACTATTACTAAGTCCTGTAAGCTCTTCTCTCCTAGTCTCTCTACTCTTTGCAATTTCTTTTTAATGTCCAGAGTGGCCTGGTTAATAAAAGCCATGATAATTGCAGCCTTTGTTTCTGGGGCTTCTGGATTCATAGGTGTGTACTGCCTAAAAGCCTCCATGATTCTATCTAAGAAGGCTGCTGGACTCTCATCCTTACCCTCTCTCACATCATATACATTGGCCAGATTGGTAGGCTTGCAAGCGGAAGCCTGGAGACGTGCCATTAGAGTTTGGCGGCAGACCCGCGGTCTCTCCTTACCATTCAGCCGAGGTGTAGGCCCAGGTAGGGCGGGATAAAGAGAAGGCAGCATTTATGAGGTCTGGGTTTTGAGTCGGCTGTCTGTCCTCTCCCGGGACAGACTTCCAGGCTTCCACCTGAATTCGTTCTCTCTCTTCGGTGGTGGTGAAGAGAACCTGCAAGAGCTGTTGGCAGTCATCCCAATTAGGCTGGTGGGTAAAGAGATCAGTATCTAAAAGCCGGATTATTTCCCACACATTTCTTCCCCTTCCCTTATATTCCCTTTCACTATTATTTATATTCCCCAAATGAATGAGAACATACATGGGAAATATCAGAAAGGGAGACAGAACATAAAGACTCCAAACTCTGGGAAATGTACTAGGGGTGGTGGAAGGGGAGGAGGGTGGGGGGTGGGGGTGAGTGAGTGACGGGCACTGAGGGGGACACTTGAGAGGATGAGCACTGGGTGTTATTCTGTATGTTGGTAAGTTGAACACCAATAAAAATTATTTTATTAAAAAACATAAAAAAAATAGAAGCCTGATTGGGTCTCTCAAATTAAAATTTTTTTTAAATTTAAAAATTGAAATAAAAAGATCTCTCGAATTATCAGAGAACTATGTAATTTGGATTTTCCAATTATATAAATCACCGGTGGATAACGACCAATGTAGCATTATCTATATTGCCAGTCTCATCAGGGGCCCCATGGCGCAGAGGGGAAGGGCTATGGAGTTGGCCAGCCCCGCATTTGCAGGTGGTCCTTCTGTGTGTCCCTGCTGCTGACCCGCACACAGGGACTCCTTCCTCAGGGAGGAGTGGCGACCCTTCTGCTTCCCCCAGCGCCTCCAAAGGAGGGGGGGAAGGGGGAGTGGGTGCCAAAAGGGCGGCGGGAGAATCAGGTCCTCCGGGGAGGAATCCTGAAAGACCAGATTAAGCGGCGCTTGGGCCGTAGATTTGGTCTCCTTCTCAGCTTTCCACAGGGCTAGAATCTCGGTAGGTTCTGCTTTGGGGGTTAAAAATGGTTTTAGCCAAGGAGGGGGATTCTCGATCATGTCCTGCCAGGCCAGGATGGAGGGCACCTGGTCAGAGTGGCCATCCAGTTTGTCCCTGAAGATCACGGCCTTAACCTGAATGATAATAGGTAGGTGGAAAGTTCCTTCTAGGGGGGCCATCCCACGTCAAATTTTGGCCATTCTGAAATGCAGTAAGTTTGAAATCTCCCTCTCCTTCTGTAAACAGTTATGACAGTTAACAAAGACACAGTATCACAGACAAATGCACAAACAGTTAACAAGGACATAGTAACACAAAAAAAACTTTCCAGTGTGGCCGCAGAGACAAAACAGAAAGTAATCCGAAGGCTTGGCAGCCAGCCCTCCTTACAGATGAGGACGTCCATCCTCCTTATAGATGAGGATTCCCGTCCTCCTTACAGATGAGGACTTCCGTCCTCCTTACAGATGAGGACACTGTCCTCCTTGCAGATAAGGACCTCTGTCATCCTTACACATGAGGACCCCCTTCTCCTTACAGATGGGGACCTCCGTCCTCCTTACAGTTAAGGACCTCCGTCCTCCTTACAGATGAGAACCCCATCCTCCTTACATGAGGACCCTGTCCTCCTTACAGATGAGGACTATCATCCTCCTTAGAGATGAGGACCCTGTCATCCTTACAGATGGGGACCTCCATCCTCCTTACAGATAAGGACCTCTGTCATGCTTACAGATGGGGACCTCTGTCCTCCTTAAAGATGAGGACCTCCGTCCTCCTTACATGAGGACCCCATCCTCCTTACAGATGAAGAACCTGTCCTCCAGCCAGGGGAAAGGGAAGTCTGCTCAAGACCCCCGGTCAACAGCCTGCCTAAGCTGATGTTGATCCAATACAGATTGGAATTCCTACACGTAAAAGTACAGTTTAGAGCTCTCAGAGAACATTTTCACAAAAGGTGGAAAAAGTTGAGAGCCTTCACCATGCGTGAAACCATCCCAATGGGGTCCTGGAGATTTCTCAGATCCTGGACAAACCCCCAAATGTTGTGCCCAAGATTGCAAATCCGAGAAACCACCATGGAGCCGACACTGTTGCAAGCACCCGAGGGTTTATTAGCAAGCCGGAGCTTGGGTCCAAGTATACCCAAACACAGCTGAGCAGGGACTTGGACCCCAAAGTGGGTTACAGCTGGATTTTATATGGGCTGGTCTTGGGGATTTTCAGAAGGGGTGGGGAATTTCTCAAGTTTTGTTTACATTCTGAGATGTGGCTTTCAGGGGGCATGGAGCTTTCTTCTCATTCTAATATGGGGCTTTCTGTCACTGGCTTAGGCTGTAGTCTTTCTGATATAGGATTCTCTCCCAAGGGCAATTCTGAGCTCTGTTGTCTTTCTGATATGGGATTCCCTGCCAAGGACATTCTGCAGTTTTTTTCTCTAAAGTTCAGTTCTTATTCACAAGGGCCTAAGATGGCTGTAATTGTGCTAATGCCAAACTTCTGGTGGAATGGCCTTAATTTTTCTCGGCCTCCACAATCAATGAGTCGCTCCATCCACCTGCCCACCTCCCTTCCAGAGACCATTACTTTGTTTCCAGAATTAAGTGTCTTTCATGGTTTGTCTTCCTCTCTAATTTTCCCAACACTGTTCCCCTGCTTTCCCTTATACTCCCTTGCAATATTTCTTATATTCCACGTATGAGTGAGACCATATGTTTGCTTTCTTTCTCTCACTGACTTATTTCACTCAGCATAACGTCCTCCAGTTGCATCCATGACAAAGCAAATAGTGGGTATTGATTCTTTCTTTCTTTTTTTTAATTTTTATTTATTTATGATAGTCACAGAGAGAAAGAATTGTATATAACTGATAAAGTATAACGTAAGTATATAACTTATAAAGAATTGAATTGAGGTCTGGAGGTGACTATATTATCAGAGGACATACAAATAGAGACCTCCCCCTAGTGATTAAACCAGCCCAGCCCCTACCCTGCAGCTGGGAGAGGAGCTCCAGAACCAGGATCCCCAGGTGATCCCCTTCAGGGATCAGAACAGAACAGAGACAACTCACCATGGAGTCTGTGCTCAGCTGGGTTTTCCTTGTCGCTATTTTAAAAAGTAATTCGTAGAGAAAAAGAGACCTTGAGTCTGTGAGTGGAGGTGAGTGAGAGAAACAGGGGATGTGGGAGTTTATTGACCAGGATGTCTTGTGTCGGCAGGTGTCCAGGGTGAGGAGAAGCTGATGGAGTCTGAGGGAGACCTGGTGAAGCCTGGGGGGTCCCTGAGAATCTCCTGTGTGGCCCCTGGATTCACCTGCAGTAACTATGACATGAGCTGGGTCCATTAGGCTCCAGGAAAGGGCTGCAGTGTGTCGCATATATAGGCTATGATGGAAGTAGCACAGGTTACACAGACGCTGTAAAGGGCCGATTCACCATCTCCAGAGACAATGCCAAGAACACGTTGTATCTTCAGATGAACAGCCTGAGAGCTGAGGACACGGCCATGTATTACTGTGCAGACACAGTGAAGGGACCTCAGTGTGAGCCCAGACACAAACATCCCTGTGGAAGGGGATCAGGACCACCAGGGTGTGCACACTACTCACCACTTCTGTCTTGAAGGCCCAGGAGCAGGTGCAGAGGGAGGTTCTGGGCAGGTCTCCTGTCGGGGTCTGGGCTTCCTCTCCATGGAGTAGTTTCCCCCAGGGAATCTCTCTGAACACTTGATTGTGTGTTTACCTATTCAGCCTCTTTCTTACAGACTTAGAATTCAACTATATTGCTTGCAGTTACTTGTACTTAACATTTCCTGACCAGAAATATTCATCAATTACAAATAACTCCATTCACATCATCTGAACGTTTTCATGAGTCCTGATGACACTCACTGTGGATCTCAGGACCCCAAGCTAACATGCTGTCTTGCACCATCACGACATAGAGAAATCTCCAATCCACACAATAGAAAAGAGAAGTTCTACAAAAATGTTAAAATGTCTGAGGAGTGAGAGAGATTCCCAGCATGACATGGTAGTGATGTGGACCCAGAGTTCACACACACACACACACACACACACACACACAGACAATCGTGAGAGTATAAGCTTTTATCACCTTCACCTTCATATCCGTTGGGAGCCAGGCAGGCCTCTAATTACACCATAAATGCCTGGATGGTGCCATGGAAGGACACTGGCTCAGGTTGTGTGTTGTGGGTCATAGGTGGGCACGGGGTTCTGCTCCACAAGAGACTTGTGTGGAGTCACTGTCCCAACTGCATCAAAAGAGGGAACTCCTGGGTTATTGTTTCATTTCTTATCCTTTGGGTGGAGGAGATGAACAGGGATGGAATATCAGGGAGGTATCAGGCAATAAAGAATGGACATGGTGTGAGGAATAAGTTCACTAAACAAGCATCAACCTGGGAAGACAAAAGAAAGACATGGTACTTCTAAGTAGCCAAATGCCTGAGTCACAGGAAAACAAGATAGATAATGTATGGAAGCAGCATGAAACCTAAAATGGTAATACAAATAGGCCAAGATCCTACCAGTTCTCAGATGGAAGCTGTCCTCTTCCCACAGTCACCAGGTGCTTCTGAAGGTCATGTGTACTCCGTATGCTCAGAGACCAGAAACTTCTACTGAATCCATGAGGATCCTCAGGTTGAGGAGCTGGATTGGAGGACCTTCAACTTGTAGGGAATAACTCATGGATCCTTCGGGTGCAGACGTCAGCTCATTGTGTGTGACCTCAACCATCCCTGTGTTGGAACATAATACTCATAGGATGCGGGGAGTAGGTGGGGCCTTAGGGGTGCAGTTACGTCTGGAGGTGCAGCCTCATTGTCAGATAAGTCCTTATGCTCTTGAACTGGGAAAGTTCCCTACACCCTGGCCCCATGTAAGGTGATGGAGAAAGGACGGGGTAGGATGTGGGTGCTCTCCAGACACCACAGCTTCCTGCACCTGGATGTCAGACACCCTGACTCCAGATCTGTGAGAATTAGTGTCTGTTGTTTGATCTGCCCAGTCCATCTATGATGTTCCAGCATGGGGCATGGGTGATAGTCATTTTCTCTTTATTTAAATTGAATTTACCAACATTCACTATACCCTCAGTGTTCATCACATCATGTACCCTCCTTAATTCCCATCATCCACTTACCCCTTTCCCCACCTCCTCCCTTCCAGTGACCCTCAGTTGTTTTTTTCCCCAGAGTTAAGTGTGTCTCCTGATTTGTCTTCCTCTCTAGTCTTACCCCACTAAGTTTCACTCCTTCCCTTATAGTCTCTTTCAATATGAATGAGACCATATCATTGCCTTTCTGTGATTGATTTATTTCTCTCAATATAATGCCTCCAGTTCCATCCATACTGAAGGAACATTATTTCATGTTATTCATTATGTGTGACTGCTATCCAATTGTATATATAAAGTACGTCTTTTTTGTATATTTTTTATTGGAGTGGGATTTGCCAACATATATCATAACACCCAGTGTTCATCCCATCAAGTTCCCCATTCAGTTCCCATCACCCAGGCACCCTACCCCCTGCCTACCTCCCCTTCCTCTACTCCTTGTTTGTTTACCAGAGTTAGGAGTCTAATGTTCTGTCTCCCTCTCTGATTTTCCCACTCATTTTCGCTCCATTCCCCTATAATCCCTTTCACTATTTTTTATTATCCCCAAATGAATGAGGCCATATGTTTGTCCTTCTCTGATTGACTTATTTCACTCAACATAATATGCTCCAGGTCCATCCACGACTAAGCAATTGGTGGGTATTCGTCCTTTCTAATGGGAGAGTAATATTCCATTGTATACATAGACCACAGCTTCGTTATCCATTCATCTGTCAATAAACACTGAGGCTCCTTCCACTGTTTGGCTGTTGTGGACTTTGCTGCTGTGAACATTGAGGTACAAGTGTCCCTTCATTTCATTAAATCATCTGTGTCTTTGTATTTTTGTGAAAGGGAATAGAGGGGAAAAGAGAAAAAAAAGTGGGAAATATCAGAAAGGGAGACAGAAAGACTCCTAACTCTGGGAAAAGAACTAGGGGTGGTGGAAGGGGAGTTGGGTGAGGGTGGAGGTGACTGGGTCACGGGCACAGAAGTGGGCACTTGACAGGATGAGCACTGGGTGTTATTCTATATGTCGGCAAATTGAACACCAATAAAAATAAATTTATATAATAAATAAATAAATAAATAAATAAATAAATAAATAAATAAATCTGTGTTTTTGGTGTAAATTCCCTTAAAGGCAATGGCTGGTTCCTGGAGTGGCTCTATTCTCACTTTTTCAGGACATTCCATTCTGTTTTCTGGTGTGGCTCAAAATGCCTTAATTCCCACCAATACTGGAAGAGGGTTGCACTTTCTCAATATCCTCCCTTATATTTATTGTATCTAGCCTTGTTGCTTTATCCATTCTGAGTTGTATAAGTGGGATTTTAGTGTGGTTTTCATTTTTTATTTCCATGATGACAAGTCATGTGGATCATTTTTCTCATCCCATTGTTGGCCATTTGTCGGTCTTCTTCCGAGAATGCCTGTTCATGTATTCTCCCTATTTCATGACTGGATTGATTGTTTTGTTGGGTGCTGCCTTTGTTAAGGAAATATCTTGTCCTATTCTGTAGGTTGCCTTTCATATTGTCACCTGTTGCATTGTTGTACAGATTCTCTCTTGATAAAGTCCTAATAGTTTATTTTTCCCTTTATTTCCTATGTCTTTTGAGAGGTGCCTTGCTAGCAGTCGCTGCAGGTGAGGAAAAAAGTTTCCACCGGAATTCACCTCTAGGATTTTGATGAATTACTATCTCAGATTTCGGTATTTCATCCATTTTGAGATTATCTGTGTGTTTGGTGTAGCTGAATGGTCCACGTTCATTCTAATGCCAGTGGCTGTCCAATTCTTTTTCAGATCCATTTATTGATGAGAATTTCTTCCTTAGATATTTTTTTCTTTCTTCTTGAGGAGTAGTTGACCAATGAGTTGAGGGTCCATATCTGCTCTCTCTGCTCTGCTCCATTGATCTATGTGTTGTTTTTGCCAATACCATGCAATTTTGATCATAAAGACTTTAAAATAGAGCTTGTCTACAAACATTGTGATGCCCTCCAGCTGTAGTTCTGTTTCCGGTTTTTTTTTTTTACCCAAAAGGTTTCTACCTGTTTGATGACTTCGGAAAGAAATTGAAGAAGACACAAAGAGGGAACACCTTCCGTGCCTATGGATTAGAACAATGTATATTGTCAGGACACCTGTGTTGCTCAGAGTTTGAGTGTCTGCAATGGGCTCAGGTTGTGACCCTGGGGTTCTGGGATGGTGTCCTGCATCAGGCTTTTGGAAGGGAACCTGCTTCTCCCTCTGCCTATGTCTCTGCATCTGTCTCTGTGACTCTCCTGAATCAATAAAAAAATCTTTAAAACAAAAACAAAAATAAAAACTGTGAAAATCTCTATACTGCTCATAACCTTCTACATATTCAAAGCAATCCTTGTGAAATCATCCTGGACATTTTTCACAGAGTATGAACATATAATCCTAAGATTTTTATGGCACAGATAGAGATATTAGGGAAACATTGATGCTCTGGCATAGCCCTGCTGTATTTGTTGTGAGAAGTATCAGTTAACTGCCCTCCCACAGTGAAGGGTGCATTTCTCACTTGCAACTAGGACTAACCTGTGCAAACCAGAGGTAGCTGTCAAAAAGTCACAGTGGACAAACAGAAGGAGAACAATGATACAAGAGAGCCAGAGATACTCAGACACTTGGGAACTTCAGTTTAAGGATGTTCTTTTATAACGTTTCCAGAAGATAAGGATGAGATGACCCAGTGAGATTGGTGTCTCACCATCAGCTTACAAGGTTGTGTTGTGCTGATGGCTGTTAGGTGTGTCCCTTGTCACTGGTTGAACATTTGGTACCCCGTGTTCTCATTTCAAACCCACCTGCATCTGTGACTCTCCGTCTGGACATGAGATCAGTTTCCCTTTAGGATTTCCTCAATGGAACCCCTCAAGGGTCTTACATGACTTATTTACCTCGTCGTTTTATTTAAATGCAATCCTTTCTGTCATGGAATTTGCAACAACCACGTAACATGACCCGGTCATGTCAATATCTAACAGCTCTACCATTCTATTTCATAGTCAACATGTGAAATTACATGACAGTGAATCTATTTCAAGGACGGTAAGTCCATTAAAAAAAGGAAGGTACGTCCAGTCATGCTCAGCAAGGTAGGGGAGCAGCTCTGAATGCTCAGAAGCAGGGCATTGGTTGGCTTTAAGGATTTCATAAATATTTATACAAATCGCATGTCCCCAGAAATGAACGCTCAGAAAATTGATGTGGGAGGATGGAGCAAGTGATGGAGCACACAGTTCCTCTTGCAGTGTGCAGCCCTGGACCTGAGCTGGACTTACATGGATGTTAAAATGCACAGTACAGTTGGCAATGGATTGTTATCATTTGCTGCTGGTTTTCTTTCCTCTGTAGATCCTAACATCCCACTTTGTTGAGGCCTTTTTTGGGGTTTTGTGACTCTCTTCCTGGCTGTCTTGGAGAGCAGTTATGAACATGGTCTCCTACCTCTAGCCTGGGAATGAATGTTTGCACCCCCGAGTCTTCAGGGAGCCCTCAGAGGACAGCCATCAAGCCCTTTCTGTCCTCAGTCTACCTCTGAATTCCAACTTCACCATACCTGTGTCTGAGCTGGTTTATCTCAGGCACATGAAAAGGTCTCTAATCATCAATATGGAAGGCTCAAAAAAAATATGGAAGGCTCCTGTAGTTTAGACCTGGGCTGGTCCTCCGAGGGGTTGTCACGAGAAATGGTCTAGTTTCTGCCTGCTGGTTTCAGAATAGAAATCACAGGACCACACAGCGTTCAGTTTATGGAAACACAGCACAACGCCTGCACTCAGACCCAATGTTCACAAGACTTCAGGTTCCAGTCCTTCTTCAACATGCATCACATAGTGCCACTTTTTCTTCTTGACACTCAGGGGGTCCTTAGATCCAGGAAATTACCCCATTTTTCCATTTGAGCACCATCATGCCAGGTCCGTACCCCGCAGGTGTAGAATTTTATAAGTTCATACATTCCTCTCTTGTCCTTAAAGTCCTTGACTGTAGCTTCTGCAAGTAACCTCCCTCCTGCTGTCATCCCCATGGTTGTTTCTCCCCAATGTCAACAGCAGACAGCTCCAACATTCCAAAACCTGCTCAGTATTCTTTTAGGAGACTTTCTGTTGTTTTTTCAACTCTAATTGATTTCATGGGTGTTCGAAATGATTCAATAACTATCCAGCTGTTCTAGGGATGTGACAATCCCTGAGTCCCCCTAATCTTCTGACATGTTCACTTCTCTCTCCCATATTATCTTATAATAAAGATGGTGTGGTGAATTCTTTCTGATTTATATGTTGGAGGAGAACCTTGAATCCTGGTGTTTTGTTCCAGAATATCATAAACTTATTTTCACCCCTACTCTGATTCTGGATCCTAATGACTCATTTGTGTTTGTAAAGCCTATTGAGTATTGTACTAATATTATATTAAGTTTCAGGAATAATTATACACATGTGTAGTACATACACATAAGGTCATCCAACGGGTGACAAAAAGGAGCAATGCACCTCCTAGCAGTGAGGTTGGGGCTTCCAGGAAGGCACAGATGCTCCCAAAGGATTAGAGTTACAGATATATTATTAGCATCCATTGGCCATATCTCTGTAGAGGTGACACAGGTGCCATTTGTGTGGTGGGCTCTGCTTGCAGTCTTCCTGATGCATATGATCTATTCAAAGATGGAAATGGGGGTACCCAGGTGAGTCAGATATTTGGCACCACCCTCAGCCCAGGACCTGATCCTGGAGATCTGGAATAGAGTCCCACAGCAGGTTCCCTGCATGGAGCCTGTTTTTCTACTGCCTGTGTCTCTGCATCTCTCTCTCTCTCTCTCTCTCACTCTCTCTCTCTCTAAGTCTCTCTTGAATAAATAAATAATATATTAAAAAAACAAATATGGAATGGGCTAAATTTTTAGACATATCAGAAGTCCTGTATTCAACCAACAGGGTCAGGGGGACTGATCTAAGAAAACCAAAATTATGGTTGATCAGAGGCACAAATTGAAATTGAATTCAAACTGAAATTTCCTGCTGCATTTGTTATGAAAAATACCTGATAAATCTGTAGAAGAGGATCATGGTAGACATTTTTCTTCTCCTAGATGGAATATAGTATTTGAATGTAAAAGGAATTCATGAAAAACTTACAGTGTAAATGCAGCACTACACTCTTAGTTTAGGAAGTATAAGAAAAATAGAAATATAGGCTATACAATGTAAAATGTTCATTCTGACACCAGGTTATTATATCCAAAACCCTGTCTGAATGAGCTCATTCTGTGTCAGGTAAGCTCATCAAAGCGATTACAGAAGATCAGAGTTAACTGCAGCGGAACACGTTGACTGAGTTGTTAGAGACTTACAAATAGAACTGCATTACATGAAACCCTCTGAAATTCAGCTAAATTCTAAATTTAGCAAAATCATGTGATCCCTAATACAGTAGCTTCAGAAAAATGATCCCAAGCTGACTATATACTGAGAGGACATGTATCTAGAGGACAACTTTTATTGAATAAAACAGCCCAGACATGGCCCTGCATCTGGGAGAGGAACCTCAGCCCCAGGAACAATGTCAGTTATCACGACAAAACACAACTCACCATGGAGTCTGTGCTCAGCTGGGTTTTCCTTAACACTATTTTTAAAATATATTTTTATATATTTTCTATTTGAGTCAATTTGCCAACATAAAGCATACCCCCAGTGCTCATGACATCAACAGAAGGATGGGCATTTTTAAGAACTAACAAAAATCCTCCATAATATATATTTTTTAAATCTTTTTTAACATGTCTATGACTTTGATATTTTCATCTAATGTTGTTAGAAAGAGACAAATTATACCTCAAAAGCTTATAAACATTGGGATATGGGTTAATGAGATTGAATATGTCTGATTTATACATTTTATCCCCAACTGGAGGCAGATATTAATTAACCAAAACCGTCATGACTCCATTGTGGTAATATGGGGGTTGAAATTGAAACTACAGCTGCCGTTCCTAATTCAATCATGAATGCACCTCACTTTCAGCCTCTGCAGACACCATCATCCCATGACATCCCTGTTTGTGGACTTTCTGCACTAATGGGAAAGGCCTGTTAGTACGGGGTGCTGCTGGATACTCAGAGAGCATGAACAAGTGTCTACTGGCATTCATCTGAAGCTACTGTTCCTTGACAGGGAATAGGTCAGATCTCAACGATTCATGTTTACCCTGTGCTGTTCCCCTGACTTTCACCACCTGACACAAAAAATGGATTCCTTCTTCTAATTTAATATTTTTAATTTAATGTCTAGTTCTATATACTATGAATCTCTCAACTTCCCCTGGAGCTTTCCTATGACCCAGCAATTGCACTACTGGGATTTACTACAAAGATACAGATGCAGTGAAAGACCATGACACCTACACCTCAATGTTTATAGCGCAATGTCCAGAGTAGCGAAACTGTGGAAGAAGCCTCAGTGTCCATCGAAAGAATAATGGATAAAGAAGATGTGGTCTACATATACAATGGAATATTACTCAGCTATTAGAAATGAAGAACACCCACCATTTGCTTCGACGTGATTGGAACTGGAGGGTATTATGCTGAGTGAAGTAAGTCAGTCACAGAAGAACAAACATATGGTCTCATTCACTCAGGAAATATAAAAAGTAGTGAAAGGGAGTAAAGGGGAAAGGAGATAAAATGAGTGGGAAATACCAGAGAGGTCGACAGAACATGAGAGACTCCTAACTCTGGGAAAGGAACTCTGGGAAGGAACTCTGGGAAGGGGGAGTGGTAAGGGAGCTCAGTGGGTTTAGGGATGACTGGGTGACGGGCAATCAGGTGTCACTTGACCGGAGGAGCACTGGGTGTTATACTATATGTTGGCAAAGCACACTCCAATGAAAAATAATTAAGAAATAAAATTTGAAAAACAAAAGAAACTTCAGATAATGAGGAGTAGTCCTAACCAAAGAGGAAAGGACCTAGTCTATAAATTCTAAAATACGTATGAAAGACATTAAAAAAGACAAAAATATATGGAAAACAGTTTATTCTTATGGATTAGAAAATTAAATATTCATAAAATGTCTATGCAACCAACAGCAATCTATGCATCCAGTATGAACCCTATCAAACACCACCAACATTTTTCTAGGGAATGGAACAAGCCTAAAATTTGTAAATAAACAGAAAAGATTCTGAGTGAGCAAAAGAATGTTGAAACAAAAAACAAATCAAGGCAGCCCGGGTGGCTCAGCGTTTTAGCACTGCCTTTTTGTCCAGGGCATGATCCTGCAGAGCTGGGAACAAGTCTGATATCAGGCTCCCTACATGGTGCCTGCTGCTCCCTCTGCCTTTGTCTCTGCCATTCTCTCTGTATCTCTGCATCTCTCAAGAGTAAATAAATAAAAACTTTAAAAAAACAATGCAAAAGCCATCAGAATTCCAGATTTCAAAGTTGTGATCATCAAAACAGTATAATAGTGGCAGTAAAACATGCACATGGTGAATGGAATAGAATAAAGAACCCATAAATGGACACACAGCTCTATGGCCAACTTATCCTCGACTAAGTACAAAAGACTATCAACTGGAAAAAGAGCACTCTCTTGAACAAGTGGTGTTGGGAACATTGGACAGATGCAAATACAATGAACCTGGGCCACATTCTTACACTCCACACAAAGATAAACTCAGAGTAGATGAAAAACCTAAATGTGAGCAAGAAACCATCAAAATCAAGGAGATTTTGTGACCTCAGCCACAACAGGTTCTTGGAACTCGAATCTCCAATTGGAGGGGAAACAAAAGTAAGAGTGAACTCTATGGAACTACATCAAGGAAGGAGCTGTCATACAGCTTTGGAGACACTCAACATAATTAAAAGGCAACCTAACAAATTGAAAAATATAGGGATGCCTGTGTAGCATGAGCATCTATCTTTGGCTCAGGAAGTCCTAGAACTCTAGGATTGAGACCAGCATTAGGCTCCGTGTGGGGAGCCCACTTCTCCCTCTGCCCATCTCTGAATCTCTCTCTCCATCTCTGATGAATAAACGAATAACATCTTCCAAAAGAATAAAAACAATGGGAGAAGAGATTTGCAAATCTATCTCCAGATTACGGCAGGTTTCCAAAATCGAAAAATAAATTACCAACTAAACCACAAAGTGAAAACTACAATCAGAAATGGGCAGAGGACATGATGATTCACCTTGTCCTGATTTGAGTTGTAGACTCACTTTATATTAGGTAGGTCATCCACATACAAAATGAAATTTATTATCTCTTCTAGGTCTACCTTATATCAAATGCGTACCCAAAAGATACACATGCAATGAAACGCTGGGACACCTGCACCCCGATATTTATAGTAGCAATGTCCACATTAGCCAAACTGTGGAAGGAGCCTCAGTGACCATCAAAGGATGAATGGATAAAGAAGATGTGGTTTATGTATACAATGAAATAATAGCCATTAGAAATGACAAATAACCACCATTTGCTTCAACATGGATGGATCTGGAGCATATTATGGCTGAGTGAAATAAGTCAATCGGAGAAGGACAAACATTATGTGGTATCATTCAGTTGGGGAATATAAATAATAGTGAAAGGGAATAGAAGGGAAGGGAGAAAAAATGGGTAGAAAATATCAGGAAGGTAGAAAGGACATGGAAGACTCCTAATTCTGGGAAACGAACTAGGGGTTGTGGAAGTGGACGAGGGCGTGGGGTGGGGATGAATGGGTGACGGGCACTGAGGGGGGAACTTGACGGGATGAGCACTGGGTGTTATTCTGTATGTTGGCAAATTGAACACCAATAAAAATAAATTTTTATTGAAAAAAATGCTGCAATAAACATAGGATGCACGTAAAATAAATAGAACAGACAATGCATCCTGAAGACAAGAGGAAAATGCTTTCTGCCCCAGACTGGAGAACCTACCAGTAAACGTACCAAGAAAACTACATTTAAAAAAAAGAAAACGTGGTAACCTGGAAAGAAAATAATTAGATTTCTTATGACAATGTCAATAGAGTCAATGAAAAAACGTCACATAAAAACTGGAAGAAATAACTCATGATCTCAGTAAAAAAATCAGTATATAAAATCAGCAAATAAAATAATGATATATTCCTACAAAATAACAACAAATTACATATATAAGATTAACAAAATAATCCAATTTACACTAGCACCTAAAATGAATATTTAGGATTAAAATTTACTAACAAGATGAAATATCTCAAGAAAATGACCTATACTGATGTGTTTTTTGAAATGCACCCAGAAATTCGAAAATAACTGTGCTTAGAACTTCATGTAGTCAGAGGGCCATCTACACAAATTGCTAAAGAATTGTGGCGCAACACTAGTGCTGGTTTTTAAATACACGAATGTAAGTCTGCAGCTGGTTATATAGTCAGAGGACATGCAAATAGGGCCCTCACTCCACTGATTAAACTAGCCCAGTCCCGACCCTGCAGCTGGGAGAGGAGCCCAAGCCCCAGGATCCCAAGGTGACCCGATTCAGGAATCAGGACACAGCACAGTCAAACCATCATGGAGTCTGTGCTATGCTGGGTTTTCCTTTTCGCTATTTTAAAAGGTAATTCAAAGAAAACCAGAGACCTTGAGTCTGTGAGTGGAAGTGAGTGAGAGAAACAGGGGAAGTGGGACAGTTGTTTGACCAGGATGTTTTGTGTCTGCAGGTGTCCAGGGTGAGGAGCAGCTGGTGGAGTCTGGGGAAGACCCGGTGAAGCCTGGGGGGGTCCCTGAGACTCTCCTGTGTGGCCTCTGGATTCGCCTTCAGTAGCTATGCCATGAGCTGGGTCCGCCAGGCTCCAGGGAAGGAGCTACAGTGGATTGCAGAAATTAGCGGTAGTGGAAGTAGCACATACTACGCAGATGCTGTGAAGGGCCAATTCACCATTTCCAGAGACAACGCCAAGAACACGCTGTATCTGCAGATGAACAGCCTGAGAGCCGAGGACACGGCCGTGTATTAATGTGCAAGGGACTGAGTGAGGGGACCTAAGTGTGAGCCCAGACACAAACCTCCCTGTAGAAGGGGATCAGGACCACCAGGTGGTGCACACTCCTCACCACTTCTGTCTTGAAGGCCCAGGAGCAGGTGTAGAGGGAGGTTCTGGGTAGGTTTCCTGTCGGGGTCTGGGCTTCCTCTCCATGGAGTAGTTTCCCCCAGGGAGCTTCTCTGGACCAGGAATTTGTTCTTAAGTATTCGGCTTCTGATTTGAAAACTTTAGGAAAGCAGCTACTTCATATGCACAGAAGACAGATTTGTTTACACTTATTTACTATTTCCCCAAATATGAGAAATATACAAATACCTCCATGTATGTCAAGGACTAGAGGGATCCGGGGATCCCTGGGTGGCTCAGTGGTTTAGCGTTTGCCTCCAGCCTAGGCCATGATCCTGGAGTCCCAATTTCGAGTACCACATCAAGCTCCCTAAATGATGCCTGCTCTTCCCTCTGCCTGTGTCTCTACATCTTCACTCTCTGTGTGTCTCATGAATAAATGAATATTTTTTTTAAAAAGTGGGACCGACAACCCATGCCCGAAAAGTAATACCTGATGTAGTGATAAATGAAAAGTATGATCAGGGGGGATCCCTGGGTGGCGCAGCAGTTTGGCGCCTGCCTTTGGCCTAGGGCGCGATCCTGGAGACCCGGGATCGAATCCCACATCGGGCTCCCGGTGTATGGAGCCTGCTTCTCCCTCTGCCTATGTCTCTGCCTCTCTCTCTCTGTGACTATCATAAATAAATAAAAAATTTAAAAAAAAAGAAAAGTATGATCAGGGATAAGAGGCAAAAATTATGATGTGATTATAAAGTGGACCGACGACTCACCCAGAAGATAAAGTGGTATCTAACCCCCTCCAAGTTATCAGCTGATTCTGAAGGTCATGTGTGTCCTTGTGCATGGACCAGAAGCTTCCACCGGATCTATGAGGATCCTCTGGGTGAGGAGCTGGATTGGAGGAGCCTTCCACTTCCAGGATATAAATCATTGATCCTTCAGGTGCTGATATCAGCCCACTGTGTGTGACCTCTACCTTCCCCATGTTGAAACGTAACGCCCTTGTGATGGGAGGAGGTGGTGTGGCCTTAGGGGAGCACTTAGGTCAGGAGGGTGCAGCCTCAGGATAGGACCAGGGTCCTTATACATCAGGACTGGGAAAGCTCACTGCCCCATGGCCCAATGTGAGTTTTTGAGGAAAGGATGCGGTAGGACATGGACGCTCTCTAGACACCACATCTACCTGCACCTGGACCTCAGGCTTCCCAGACTCCAGAACTGTGGGAATGAGTGTCTGTTGTTTAATCCACACAGACCAAGCACGATGTCCTAGCAGGGGGCACAGGGTAAGATATTGGTGACACAAGAATTCAAGCCCTGAAGATCTGGCCTTTTCTGCTGCATTTGTTGTGGTAAGTCCCTGAGAGGTTCCATCCATGGGGTCAATGGTGGATTTCTCACATGTTCCCTCCTTCAGGGAGGATGAACCTGTGGACACTCCTAGGACTCTGTGATCAAGTCCCAGTGGACACGGAAGGAGAAACTTTACACAGGGAGCAGGGGCCTGGGAGATTTTGGAACTTTAGTGTAAGGATGATGATTTATCAACCTTTCCAGAAGATGGGGATGTGCTGACCCTGTGGGACCTGAGTCTGAGCATCACTGTGCTCAGACTTGATGTTTGATGTCTGTGAGGTTAGGACAGCAGTTCCCTTCCTGCTTTCATAATTCCTTCTTTGCCTGCATATTTTGTGAGTTTGAAAATGAAATGCTTTGGAGAATGTCGAATTTGTTGAATTTCATGAGAGTATCTGTGCTTCCTGGATGTTGAAGTCTCTGTCCTTCCAATTAGGGGGCTTGTCAGGAATTCTTTCATTGAATAAACCTGCCACCATTTCTCTGTCTTCATTTTATGGACCTCTTATCAAAGGAATGTTATTGTTTCCTAAGCCAATGAGTTCCCTGTCTACGTTTGGGAACAATTACTTTGTTTCCTTATAGTGTTCTTTCATGATTTTCTACAATATTATCTTCTATTTCTCCAATATGCTGTTGTTTCATCCGTCCTCTTTTTTCATGCATTTGGGACAGCATTTCTGTAACATCAGTTTTAATTTTGGGCTGACAATGGCTTTTTTCTTTTATATCTAAGTAAGTGATTCTTTTTTTTTTTTAATTTTTATTTATTTATGATAGTCACAGAGAGAGAAAGAGAGAGAGGCAGAGACATAGGCAGAGGGAGAAGCAGGCTCCATGCACCAGGAGCCCGATGTGGGATTCGATCCGGGTCTCCAGGATCGCGCCCTGGGCCAAAGGCAGGCGCCAAACCGCTGCGCCACCCAGAGATCCCCTAAAGTAAGTGATTCTTGAGTGTCTTCAATGTTTGCACAAACCCAGTTGTATCTTTTAAAACATTGTTTTAGATTCCAGCCTGCTATGTAATCTAATCACCTTTAACCAGCCATATCCTCAAGTGGGTGGATTTCTGTGATGAACTCATATAACGAAATGAAGTCTAAACAATTTTCCTCTTTTCTGCTTATCCTAATTGTAGAAGCTTCAGGAAGTAGTTTCCTTCCCTGTCCCAGCCCCACAGCTAAATCTCCCCAACACAACACTCCACACTGCCTACATTCCAAAACGTGTCGATTTTCTACTTGCAGACTAGCATTTTTTTTAAGACTAGCATTTTTGATTCTCTCATCCTCCAAATGATTTCTTGTTAGCTCAGAATTATTTGATAAATATCCAGCTGTGTAGAGGGATGACACAAGCCCAGGATCCCCTGCAGGTCTGACATCGTAACTCCTCTCCCCTTGTGTTTGTTAGCAAAGAAGATCTGAAATAATACAAGGAGGCAATATGCATGACACCAAAATCCTCATTTTAGTAACCAAGTGAGAATACAAATTGTTAATTGACCTTCCTTCTTCATCTACCAACTACATACACTCTTTGATTTCAGCAACTCTTCAGCTTGTCACAGCCCATTACTTGAGAGGGAGACCAACACCTTCATCCTGAAGGGTCTCTGCTTGGTCTCCTCCTTACAAGCTATTGGTACCTACTTAGCGCTCTAATCCCATCTTGAAAGGAAAATACACTCCTCTCCAAAGCCAGCTGCATCAGGGATGTGAAGACAATTTTAGTCTACTGAGTTCCACTCTTAAGTGGTGCCTGAATATCTGCAGAACCATCTGTGGAGGAGGCTCCTTTTTCCTTTCCCCTTTCAAATAATTTCTTACTCTTTCCATGAGTTCATAAGTGCAAGGTGTGAGACTGAATGCAGTGGAGCAGGACTGGGTTCCATGAGGATTTGGAAGCTCCTTAATGGGACATGCTGTGTCCTCAGGATTGCTCCAGAACCCAACACTTCTTCCATTTGGTGATGGAGAGGCACTGTGCGTGCCCCAATCTTGGGATTAGGTGCTCAAATACCACTCAATTCAAGATGGAAAGCTCAGTTTCCATCCTAACCTAGGGACACAGGCTTCGAACTGTAAATTCTAAGATCCAGAAACAGCCTTACAGCTTTCTCTATAGATGAACCATGATCAGCAGAGTTTGGCAGGGGTTTTCCCGCAAAATTTGAAGACCATCAATCTGAAATGCCCATAGGGGACTTCTAGAGCACTTCAGATTTTATGCAGCCCAAATAGGAATGGTGAGTAGTCATGTGGGGAGCATCACCAACCCTACATCCTTCACGTCCTTGATGGTGGCACCATTCTCAGGAGTTCTTTAAGAAACATGTAACAGATTAATGTTCTATTCCCTGGAAAGAGGTAAATGATAAATGTAAATATAATGATCCTCACAATACAACACATCTCCACCTATTGACTAAATTACTGAATTGAATAAATTAAACTATGACAATACTAAATGTCATCAAGGTTGTACAGAAAGTAGAACTCTTTTTAATTATGATCTCTGATCTCATCTGGATAAAATATATATAATTAGATCCTAGGAAAACAGAGCTTGACAAGAACCATGATCTGTCTGCTGCATCCTGGAGCCACAGAGTCGATGTTGGTGTAAATCATTCCGAACTGTTGTAATGAGAACCAGGGAAGGTCATTTGTGTTGCTCAGTCTAACAGTAGAGATGATAACATGAGATGAACAGCACAGACATTGAGACAAATAAATTAGATGACTTCTGCCTTCCATGGGTATTCTTGTATTCATGGATTCAATGAGTTGGCAGATGCTCCCTATGATTCCGGATGGAAATATACTTTATAAGTCCAGGGATCCAATGGTCATCTCACCTGGAAACCATCTCACTTCTAGGGAAATCCAAGACTTCTCCACAAATCATGTAGAGCACAGGTATGTCAGTGGATACACATGCCTCTTTGTAGTTTGGGGGATATATTATTCCCTGAACTCTGCTTTATCTCTTTTAAATATTTTATTTATTTATTCATGAGAGACCCGGAGAGAGGCTGAGACACAGGCTGAGGGAGACGCAGGCTTTCTCTGGGGAGCCTGAGGTAGGACTCACATCCAGGACTCCATAATCCTGACCTGGGCTGAAGGTTGAAGCTCAAACATGGAGCCACTCAGGTGCCCCAGAACTCAGTTTTCTTAGCGACCTCCAAAATGGGTGTTTTTCAAAATCCTCAGTACTTTCTTGTTTGAAAGATGATGTGATATGTAAATTCATTTAACCAACATACAGCATAACACTAAGCTCTCACCACATCAGATGTCCTCCTCAACACCCATCACCCAGTTACCACATTTGTGACAAATACAGGGTGGTATACTCTGGTATACTGTATGCTGGCAAGTTGAATTTAAATAAAGAAAAAATGGTTAAAATACTCCTTCATCCTTGCACATATCATGCAGACAACAACAGATTATCTCTCCTTGTTTTATACTGCATTTAACAAAAATCTTGGCCATTTATGCCAGTCATCTTTATTTTTTTTTTGTTTTTCTTTTTTTTAATTTATTTTTTATTGGTGTTCAATTTACTAACATACAGAATAACCCCCAGTGCCCGTCACCCATTCACTCCCACCCCCCGCCCTCCTCCCCTTCTACCACCCCTAGTTCGTTTCCCAGAGTTAGCAGTCTTTACGTTCTGTCTCCCTTTCTGATATTTCCCACACATTTCTTCCCCCTTCCCTTATATTCCCTTTCACTATTATTTATATTCCCCAAATGAATGAGAACATATATGCCAGTCATCTTTAAAGATTTTCATATCTTTAGATAATTTTCATTTAAAAATGAAAAAAGAAAAATACTTTTAACTTCTCTAAGATGGTGTTATTTTTATTTAGACTTTTGTGGTGATAATGTTTCTTTTACTGGACATGAATTAAATCATTTTAGGGTCAATCATTTTAGCCTTAGACGGTAGGCCGACCCACCGTATTCCATCCTTTGGATATTTGGAACACCTGTATGTGATGCAAAAAATAAATGCCTGTTTTTAAAGTTAAAAAAAAAAAACAAAGATTTTGGGATAACTACCTTCTGTGTTACCTGGAAACTCGGAATCTCACTCTGCCATTTATCACACAGTATCATAATCTTATATCCCTCTTTCCCTTGATCCAGCACTTCTATGCACTCAAGAGCTCTTTTAATGTAGAAAGTCCATTGAGTATGATACAATCATTATATGATTTGCAGGAAGTGACAGTTGCCACCTGTGGACCATGCACACAATCTCATTCTTGTCTCCAATGACACAGGAGCTTCATGGGGGACAATAGATGAGCTCCAATAGAACCGAATAGCAGGACTATTATTAACACCACCCTCTATCACTGTTCAGTGGATGTTTCGTCCAGTTTGAGGGTGTGGACTGCTGGCAGTCTTCCTGATGCACACGATCCATTCAGTGATGGAAATTCCTGCAAATGGACATGTAACAGGAGCCCTCTGCTCAAACTGCAGGGTTATGGGGATCAGTCTGAGGAAATCAAATACTGATAGCAATCAGAAGCACTCCACCGTGGCAGTTTCTCTAACCATCTACCTTCTTCTCTGTGTTAGAAAAGCCAGTTATGATTCCTCCTCCAAAAGGAACAGTTTTTTGAGGAAGAGGTTATATAGTGTGGATAGTCTGGTACCTCAGAGAGTGTCTCTAGTGTGTGCTGCATGCACTGGGCTCTTCTGTTTTGGCATCTTTTTCCATCAGGTCATACCTACAGAGACTCTCCCTGTCTGCAGTGGGCAGTGTGTGATCCTTGGCCAAGATGTGATGAGTTTTAACTGGGTGTGGTCTGCTCTGCTTGATAAATGACACCTGGTACCACCTCCACTAGAACGGAGGCCTTGCAGAATTCTCTGGTCACGATATGTGGGTGGACAGGGGTGCAGCCACTCCAGAAAATACAAAAAATACAGAAAATCTGGCTTACAGGGAACCTCAAACACCTATGTTTATAGATTCATTATTTTCAAGACAAAATATGAAAACAGGACAGGTGTACATTTTCCGATGAATAAATAAGATAATAAAGTGTGTTTCTCTTCAAACATCATGATGCAAGGACATGGTAAACAGTTTGTTAAGTTTGGGGAAACACGGAAGAGTTCTCAATTTCTGAATACACAATCATAGTGCCTGTAACCAAGTTGCCAAGGGCAAACTCCAGGATCAATATAACTGATATTTTCATGGCAATCTATGTGAGTGTACAAGTACAATGATCTCCATGCCATAGATGAGGACACGGCTGTACAACACATCCTTTTTTGGTCACATTTTATAGAATTAATTATTTTAATAATCATTCCACTCTTGTATCTTTATTTAGAATTCCCATTCATATGTACAGAGAGAGGAGGTGTAAATGCCCCTGTGGTGGTTGAATACACATCTCCATCAGCTCTGTGAGTCTCTGTCAAGGTTTCTACTTGTCTCCATTTTTGCGTGACCAAGAGACCTGGTAACCACACATCACTCAATTGGCACTTCTGGAAATTCCAGAAACCTACAAATCTCATGTCCAGTTCCTTCCTGGAAGTGGCTCGGGGAGGATACAGGTCCCATGGTGGGGAGCACAGCCAAGACACTGGGACTCACTTAAAACTGCTGTGTGGTCTCAGACACTCACACAAGCTCTCTTCTGCAGTGAATACTTATATACCTGTAAATGGTGGTAAATTGTTATGTTCATAACCTATCTTGAGTGTATATGTGGAAAAATGGAAGATAATTGATGGTAAGTAATCAGGCAGCAAATGAGGTTGGAGAAAGCACAATTTACTGACACATATCCTGTCTGCAAAACTCTGCCATGATCCACACGTGTGTTCTGAGCAACTAGCATCATAAGGATGTTAACTGCTAAATTTGATATGTACTCAGAGGACAGGCAAATAGCGCCCTACCTCTACTAGTAAACCAGCCCAGTCTGAACCCTTAGCTGGGAGAGAAGGCCCAGCCCCAGGAACCTTAGGTGACCCCTTTCAGGGATCGGGACAGAACACAGAAAACTCACCATGCAGTTTGTGCTCAGGTGGGTTTTCCGTGTTGCTATTTTAGAAGATAATTCCTGGACAACGGATACCTTGACTATGTGAGTAGAGGTGAGTGAGAGAAACATGATGTGGGACAGTTTCCTGACCAGGATATCTTGTGTCTGCAGGTGCCCAAGGTGAGGTGAAGCTTGTGGAGTCTGGGGGAGACCTGGTGAAGCCTGGGGGATCAATTAGACTCTCCTACATGACCTCTGGATTCACATTCAGGAGCTACTGGGTGAGCTGGGTCAGCCAGGCTCCATGGAAGGGACTGCAGTGGGTCACATGGGTTAATACTGGTGGTAGCAGTAAAAGCTATGCAGATGCTGTGAAGAGGCGATTCACCATCTCCAGAAACAATGCCAAGAACACACTGTGTCTGCATATGAACAGCCTGAGAGCCCTGTATTATTTTGTGAGTGACACATTGCAGGGACTTTAGTGTGAGTCCAGACAGAAGTCTTCCTGGTGAAGGGAATCAGGACCTGTTGTGATGGTCATCAGACATTTGATGGAAGATTTGACTCATTCCATTGTACACCATACCCTGATCTTACACTACATGTTAAAAACAGTAATTTAAATAAAATATGTAAAATTAATTACAACTTAAACAGTTTTAAGTCCCTTAAATTCATAGTGTAACTCAAGAAGATGCTTATAATAACCAAATATTATATTATTCAGGGATTTATTAATTACTAGGTCTATGAAACTGAAGAGTCAATACACTATCAAGGGGAAATTTCTTGATCTGAATAGTATATAATGAGTTATACTATGAAAGATAATTAATCTTTCTATTTTAAGGTTTTATACAGTATTTTCTTTGATTTGAGATTAGAGTGTCTACTTTCATATATTGATTTTGACTGCTCATTTTGTTTATTTTAAAATTAAATTATTGGTCTTCTGTTTAATTGCTTTCTATATCAGGGAAGGAAAAACATAAGAACTGATAATCATTAACATATTATCCATAACTCAAGTCTATTCAATTAAATCAGTAAAACCAGGAAGCTCCTGGAAAGGTGCAGATGATGCCTGTGAGGAGCAGGACTAATGTCCATTCCTGAGACTCTGAGCATGGAAGGGCTGATCCCCATGTCAGGTGTCGTGGAAGAAATGAGGATCTGTTGGAGGTGGTTTAGGGTGATGCCGTGTGCTGCATATGCCTAACTCAATTGACCTTTACACTTCAAAAAACTTAAGACCTGAAAAGTGACATGGTGTTTTTGTCCCCTGAAATACAGCAATGAAAATGGGAATGTTTAAGAACTGACAGAAAATCTATCATAATATATATATTAAATCTTTCTAAAATGTCCCTATGCTTTTAATATTTTCATCTAATTTTGCTAGAAAGAGAGAAATTACACCTCAAATTTCATAACCATTGGGATATGGGGTAATGAGATTATATATGTTTGATTGATCCATTTTATCCCTAATTGGGATCAGATATTAATTAACCAAAACTATCATGACTCCACTGCAGTAACATGTGGGTTGCAATTCAAACCAAAGCTGCTTTTCCTAACTCACCCAAGCCTGCACCTCACTTGCAGCCTGTCCAGACACCCATAACCCCATGATTGTTTGGTGATTTCCTGCACTTTGGAAAAGGCCTGTCAATATGGGGTGCTGCTGGATACTCACGAAGCATGGACTAGTGTCCACTGGCATTCATCTGAGTCTCCTATTCCTCTATTGGGAATAGGTTGGAGGTCAATGATTTTACCAAGTGTGATTCCTGTGAACTACACCACCTGACAGCAAACATGGATTCCTGTTTCTAAATCAATTTTTTATAATGTAATGTCTAGTTCTATATACTAAAAATCCATCATCTTCCCCTGGAGCTTCACGACAACCCAGCAATTGCACTGCTGGGGATTTACTACAAAAAAACAGATGCAGTTAAATGTGGGGACACTAGCATCCGAATGTTTCTAACAGCAATGACCACCAAAGCTGAACTGTAGAAGGAGCCACGGTGTCCATCGACAGATGATGAATAAAGAAAAGGTGGTCTAAGTATACAATGGACTACTACTCAGCCATTAGAAACAACAAAAATTTTTTATTTTTATTTCTTTTAATAATAAATTTATTTTTTATTGGTGTACAATTTGCCAACATACAGAATAACACCCAGTGCTCATCCCACCAAGTGCCCCCCTCAGTGTCCATCACCCATTCACCCCCACCCCCCGCACTCCTCCCCCTCCACCATCCCTAGTTCGTTTCACAGAGTTAGGGATCTTTATGATATTTCACAGAGTTGGGGTCTTTATGATATTTCCCACCCTTTCTTCTCCCTTCCCTTCTATTCCCTTTCACTGTTATTTATAATCCCCAAATGAATGAGAACATATAATGTTTTTCCTTCTCCGATTGACTTACTTCACTCAGCATAATACCCTCCAGTTCCATCCACATTGAAGCAAATTGTGTGTATTTGTCATTTCTAATGGCTGAGTAATATTCCATTGTATACATAAACCATATCTTCTTTATCCATTCATCTTTCGATGGACACCGAGGCTCCTTCCACAGTTTGGCTATTGTGGACATTACTGCTAGAAACATCGGGGTGCAGTTGTCCGGGCATTTCATTGCATCTGCATCTTAAGTGTAAACCCCAGCAGTGCAATTCCTGAGTTGTAAGGCAGGTCTATTTTTAACTCTTTGAAGAACCTCCACACAGTTTTTCAGAGTGGCAGCACCATTTCATATTGCCACCAACATTTTAAGAGGGTTCCCTTTTCTCCTCATCCTCTCCAACATTTATGGTTTCCTGCCTTGTTAATTTTCCCCATTGTCACTGGTGTGAGGTGGTATCTCATTGTGGTTTTGATTTGTATTTCCCTGATGACGAGTGATGCAGAGCATTTTCTCATGTGCGTGTTGGCCATGTCTAGGTCTTCCTCTGTGAGATTTCTGTTCATGTCTTTTGCCCATTTCATGATTGGATTGTTTGTTTCCTTGCTGTTGAGTTTAAGAAGTTCTTTATAGAGCTTGGAAACTAGGCCTTTATGTGATACATCATTTGCAAATAACATCTCCCATTCTGTAGGTTGTCTTGTAGTTTTGTTGACTGTATCTTTTGCTGTGCCAAAGCTTCTTTTCTTGATGAAGGCGTGATAGTTCATTTTTCCTTTTGTTTCTTTTGCCTTCATGGATGAATCTTGCAAGAAGTTGCTGTGGCCGATTTCAAAAAGGGTGTTGCCTGTGTTCTCCTCTAGGATTTTGAAGGAATCTTGTCTCACATTTAGATCTTTCATACATTTTGAGTTTATCTTTGTGTATGGTGCAAGGGAGTGTTCATTCTTCCACATGCGTATGTCCAATTTTCCCAGCACCATTTATTGAAGAGGCTGTCTTTCTTTCAATGGATAGTCTTTCCTCCTTTATCGAATATTAGTTGACCATAAATTTGAGGGTCCACTTCTGGATTCTCTATTCTGTTCCATTGATCTATGTGTCTGTTTTTGTGCCAGTACCACACTGTCTTGATGACCACAGCTTTGTAGTACAACCTGAAATCTGCCATTGTGATACCCCTAGCTATGGTTCTCTTTAATAAAATTCCCCTGGATATTTGAGGTATTTTCTGATTCCACACAAATATTCAAATAATTTATTCTAACTCTCTGAAGAAAGTCCATGGTATTTTGATAGGGTTTGCGTTAAATGTGTAAATTTCCCTGTTTAACATTGACATTTTCACAATATTAATTTTTCCAATCCATGAGCATAGAATATTTTTCCATCTCTTTGTGTATTCCTCAATTTCTTGAAGAAGTGTTCTATAGTTCTTAGGGTATATATCCTTTACCTCTTTGGTTAGGTTTATTCCTAGGTATCTTATGCTTTTGGGTGCAATTGTAAATGGGATTGACTCCTTAATTTCTCTTTCTTCAATCTCATTGTTAATGTATAGAAATGCGACTGACTTCTGGGCATTGGTTTTATATTCTGCCACACTGCCAAATTGCTGTATGAGGTCTAGTAATCTTGGGGTGGAGACTTTTGGGTTTTCTTTGTAGAGTATCATGTCTTCGGTGTAGAGGGAGAGTCTGACTTCTTCTTTGCCAATATCTTTTTTTATTTTTATTTATTTATGATAGTCACAGAGAGAGAGAGAGAGAGGCAGAGACACAGGCAGAGAGAGAAGCAGGCTCCATGCACTCAGAGGCCTACGTGGGATTCAATCCAGGGTCTCCAGGATGGCACCCTGGGCCAAATGCACGTGCCAAACCACTGCGCCACCAAGGGATGTTTGATTGCTGAGGCTAGGACTTCCATTACTATGTTGAATAGCACTGGTTAGAGTGGACATCCCTGTCATGTTCCTGATCTTAGGGGAAAGGCTCCCAGTGCTCCCACATTGAGAATGATATTTGCTGTGTGCTTTTGTTGATGGCTTTAAGTTGTTGATGAATGTTCCCTCTATCCCTACACTCTGGAGAGTTTTGATCGGGAATGGATGCTGTATTTTGTCAAATGCTTTCTCTGCATCTAATGAGAGGATCATATGGTTCTTGGTTTTTCTCTTGCTGATATGATGAATCACATTGATTGTTTTACAAGTGTGAACCAATCTTGTGTCCCGGGGATAAATCCTACTTGGTCATGGTAAATAATTTTCTTAATAAACTGTTGGATCCTATTGGCTAGTATCTTGTTGAGAATTTTTGCATCCATGTTCATCAGGGATATTGGTCTGTAATTCTCCTTTTTGGTGGGGTCTTTGTCTGGTTTTGGAATTAAGGTGATGCTGGCCTCATAGAACGAATTTGGAAGTACTCCATTTCTTTCTATCTTTCCAAACATCTTTATTAGAATAGGTATGGTTTCTTCTTTATTTTTTTATGAACATGCTACTTTATATGAATGACTTTATTTATTACTTATAATTCTTTCCACTTCACAAATGATGAAATTTTTCTAAGGCCATCTAACTTCTAAGTGCAGAACCAGAATTCAACCCAACATTTTTTTGAAAATGTTGGGTTTCTTCTTTAAACGTTTGATAGAATTCCCCAGGGAAGCCATCTGGCCCTGGACTCTTGTGTCTTGGGAGGTTTTTGATGACTGCTTCAATTTCCTCCCTGGTTATTGGCCTGTTCAGGTTTTCTATTTATTCCTGTTCCAGTTTTGGTAGTTTGTGGCTTTCCAGGAATGCATCCATTTCTTCTAGATTGCCTAATTTATTGGCGTATAGCTGTTCATAATATGTTTTTAAAATCGTTTGTATTTCTTGGTGTTGGTAGCAATCTCTCCTTTCTCATTCATGATTTTATTAATTTGAGTCTTCTCTCTCTTCTTTTTAATAAGGCTGGCTAATGGTTTATCTATCTTATTAATTCTTTCAAAGAACCATCTGCTGTTTTTTGTTGTTGTGTTTGTTTTTGTTTTTGTTTTTTTTTATCTGTTCCGCAGTTCTGGTCTCAATTTCATTGAGTTCTGCTCGAATCTTTTATAACTCTCTTCTTCTCCTGCGTGTAGGATCTATTTGCTGTTTTTTCTTTAGCTCCTTTAGGTGTAAGGTTAGCTTTTGTATTTGAGTTCTTTCCAGTTTTTGGATGGATGCTTGTATTGCGATGTATTTCTCCTTTAGGACGGTTTTGCTGCATCCCAAAGATTTTGAATGGTTGTATCTTCATTCTCATTAGTTTCCATGAATCTTTTAAATTCTCCCTGAATTTCCTGGTTGACCCTTTCATCTTTTAGCACAGTTGTCCTTAACCTCCACGTATTTGAAGTCCTTCCAAACTTCTTGTTGTGATTTAGCTCTGATTTAAGGCATTATGGTTGGAGAATATGCAGGGGACAATCCCAATCGTTTGGTATCTGTTCAGACCTGATTTGTGACCTAGTATGTGGTCTATTCTGGAGAGAGTTCCATGTGGACTTGAGAAGAATGTGTATTCAGTTGAATTTGAATGTAAAGTTCTATAGATATCTGTGAAATCCATCTGGTCCAGTGTATCATTTAAAGCTCTTGTTTCCTTGGAGATGTTTTGATTAGAAGACCTATCAAGTGTAGAAAGCGCTAGATTGAAGTCACCATTATATGTGTATTATTATCTAAGTTTGCCTTAACTTTGGTTATTAATTGATTGATATATTTGTCAGCTCTCACATTTGGGGCATATATATTTAGGATTGTTAAGTCCTCTTGTTGGGTATATCCTTTAAGTTATGACATAGTGTCCCTCTTCATCTCGCACTAGAGTCTTTGCGGTAAATTTTAGTTTATCTGATATAAGGATGGCTACCCCTGCTTTCTTTTGAGGACCATTTGAATGGTAAATGGTTCTCCAACCTTTTGTTTTCAGGCTGTAGGTTTCCTTCTGTAAAAATGAGTCTCTTTTAGACAGCAAATAGATGGGTTCTGCTTTTATTCCAGTCTGACACTCTGCTCCTTTTGAAGGGGTCATTAAACCCATCCACATTCAGAGTTACTATTGAAAGATATGAGTTTAGTGTTATCATGATATCTATTCAGTCCTTGTGTTTGTGGATTGCTCCAGTGGACTTCTTCTTAAAGGGGAATTTTAAGAGTCCCCCTTAGGCTCCAGGGCAGGGCCGCTGATCTGTGCAGCTCAGGGCAGGAGCATCCTTCCTGTCCTGGGCCCTCATGGCCTCTGCCTGTCCTGGGGGGAGGCCAGATCCTGGGCTGTGTCCCGGCGCCCTGTGTTCCCGGGCCTGCGCTGTTGGATTCATACTCCCGGCCACACAGCCGCCTCAGCAGAGCCACCGCCCCAGGCCCTCTGAGCTGCTCCTGGAGCCATGCAGCCCCCTCCTCATGGAATCTCTTCCTCTGCCGGAGCCGCCTCCGAGCTGCTCCCAGTCCCGCAGCCCCCTCCGCTCAGAGCCCTCGAGCCCCTTCAAGCTGATCTGGGTGCAGCCTTGCACACTGCGGTCTTTTAGGGAGCTCGGCCGTGGGGTATGGCGCACTCTCCTGGGCGCACAGGTGTCTGTTAGTGTCCCAGGGAGCCTGAGGGCATCCCCGCCCTCCTGGGATCCTGCTCTAACTACCTGTGGGCGCCTTTCCACCAGGGAAGATTGGTGAAGCTCCTGCTTCTCTGGATGGAGCTTTCCTGTCCTGGGAGCACTCACCCTGGCCTTAGCCCGGCTCCTCGTGGGGCCCCTCCCCCTTGGATGCCTTTTGTTTCTTTATTTTTTTCCACGTCTTCCTACCTTGATAGAAGCATGAACTCTTCTCACTGTAGCATTCCAGCTGGTCTCTCCTTAAATCTCAGGCCGAATTCATAGATTTTCAGGATGATTTGAAGGTTATCTAGGTAATTTGGTGGAGACAGGTGATTTGGGGAACCTATGCTTCCGCCATCTTGCCCCTCCCTCTGAGTAATATTCCATTGAATAGATATACTACATCTTCTTTGATACAACAATATTGTTAAATAAAATAATTTTGTTTTTTGTTACATTGAATTAGCCAGTTTATACTACATACTTCTTTTGTGATGTTCAGTAATCCATCCAGTGCTTATAACACCCAGTATTGATCACATCATGTGCTCTCTTTAATGTGCATCACAAAATGTTCCAATACTCCCACTAACCACCCCAGCATTATACCTCATTCTGTTTACTATAGTTAATGCTTTCTCGTGTTCTGTATCCCTCTCTAATGATTCCCAGTCTTCCCAAATTTAGCCAATGTTATTTTGAAGTGTTACATATATTCCACATTAGACAGAAATGACATGATAATTGTTTTCTGATTGACTTATTTTACCCAGTGAAATACCCTCCAGTTCCATCAATGTCACTGTAAATGGTAGGTATTTGATATTTCTGATGGCAGAGTAATATTCCATTGTATATATTCTACATACTATTTATCCATTCTTCGGTTGTGGATGTCATGCCTCCCTCCAAGGTTTGGCTACTGTGTACTTTGCTGGTATGAACACTGGGGTTCAGTTGCCCTTTGCATCACTGCATCTGTATGTTTGGGGTAAATACTCAGTAATACAATTCCTGGGGCATATGCTATTCAGAACAAAGGAAAGATCCAGAGGTAATTCTCTCTGCCATATATCTAATTGAGAGGGATAAAGTAAAAAAAATCAGAGCTCAAAATCAGGATATTAATTTGAAAGTTACTAGTTGTATTTCAGAAAAGCTAAAACACACTACATTATAACAGTGTAGAAATGAACCAATTCAGTTGTAAAGTAAAAATTATCAAAGTGAGATATAGTCTAAACTAGATGTTCTAACAGACATGATAAATGAGGTCGAAGGAAGCATAGGTGACATAGAAGACAAGGTGATAGGAAAGAAGGTGAGGAAAGTAGAGACACACAAATAATGGACCATGAAAGGCTTGAAAAATCACTAGTGCCATAAGTTCAAACTAAATTAAAATATTTGAGGCCCATGCTGGGAAGGAAGAGAGAGAAGGACAGAACATATATTTGAGAAAATCATAGCAGAGACTTCGTTTATTTCTTTTTTTTGAAAGATGTAATCTATGTATTCATGAGAGACACAGAAAGACAGAGGCAAAGACATAGGCAGAGAGAGGAGCAGGCTCCATGCAGGTAGTTCGATGTGGGACTTGATCCCGTGTCTTCAGGACCATTCCCTGGGTCAAAGGCAGGTGCTGAACAGCTGAGCCACCTAGGAGTTCCAGCATACTCTCCTTTTCAATAAAAACACACATCCAGATTGAAAGTGAGGGAGTAATCAGCCACTATTCATGTCAATGGACAAGAGGAAGGAGGAGTAGCAACACTTATATCAGCTGAACTAGAATTTAAAACAAAGATTATAATAAAGGATGAAGAGGGATACTATATCATAAAAATGGTTTATCCAACAGAAGATCTACCTTGTCTAAATATTCACTTTGCTACCTTCAGAGATGACAAGTGCACAAACCAATTAACCCTAAATTTAATGACACTCATAGCTACTATTATCTTTACAACAGAGACTTCAATGTCCCCTGACATCAGTGAGAACTATCTAAGCAGAAGCTCAACAAGGAAACAAGGGGTTTGAGAGACATACTGGATCAGACATACTTCACAAATATATCAGAGCATTTTTCCCAAAGCAGAATACACTTTCTTCTTTATTGCACGTTGAAAATATTCCAGAATTGATCATATACATGGTCACAAGTCATGTGTCAAGTGGTAAAGAATGGTTGAATTCACCCATGCATATTTTCAGACCAATATTCTATGAAACAAGAAGTCAAACCCACTAAAAATATGGAAGGCCCCTAAACAATGATGCAATACCACCTCACACCAGTGAGAATGGGGAAAATTAAGAAGACATGAAACAACAAATGTTGAAGTGGATGTGGAGAAAGGGAACCCTTTGCATTATTGGTGGGAATGTGAGTTGGTACAGTCACTTTGGAAAACTGTGTAGTAGTTCCTCAAAGAGTTAATAATAGAACTGTCCTACAACCCAGCAATTGCACTGCTGGGGATTTACCTCAAGATCAGATGCAGTGAAACACTGGGACACCTGCACCCCCATGCTTATAGCAGCAATGTCCACAATAGCCAAACTGTGGAAGGAGACCTGGTGTCCATCAAAAGATGAATGGATAAAGAATATGTATTCTATATTTACAATGGAATATTCCTCAGTCACCAGAGTGGAAGAATACCCACCAATTGCTTCAACATGAGTGGAACTGGAGGGTATTATGCTGAGTGAAGTAGGTCAATTGGAGGACAAACATTATATGGTTTCATTCTTTCAGGTAATATAAAAAATGGTACAAAGAATTGTAGAGGAAATGATGGAAAATAAGTGGAAAAAATTAGAGAGGGTGACAAAATATGAGAGACTTCTAAATCTGGGAAATGAACAAGAAGTAGTGGGAGGAGAAGTGGATGGGGGCATGGGGTGACTGGGTGACAGGCACTGAGGGGAACACTTGACCAGATGAGCGTGGAGTGCTATGCTATATGTTGGAAATCAACCCTCAATAAAAAATATATAACAATTAAATAAATGCACATAAAAGGACATCTTTTTGAAGAAAGAATGAGTCAATGAAGAAATTAAAGAATTTAAGCAATATTTCAAACAATGAACATTAAATCACAATCATACAATCCAGTATGTCTCTCAAACCCCTTGTTTCCTTGTAAAGCTTTGGGACACATCGAAACCCATCCACAAAGGGAACGACAGAGCGCTACAGGTCTTCTCCAGGACCTGATTGAAATGGAAGCATATCCAGTGCATTAGCAGAGTGAAGATGAGGGTAAAACATATTGCCAGGCTGCTGCTCCCCATGTTTCCCCCCACTCCAACGGCACAGGCCCCGTAATCAGTCATGGGCTGGTGAAGATGGATGGGTAGACATGTGGCACTTGTCTCTCAAATCTGACTGTGCACATCAAAATATCCATGGACGATTGTTAACAGGATGTAAACATCATGCACATACCTCTAGAACATGGACATGAGGTCCCACAAAAAGGCTAATTGTTCCTCCTATACAGATTCAATCCCCATGCTGCTGGATTCTACATCCTATCACATGAGGCAGGATATTGATGAAGATTGATGGCAAATCGAACTCCAATAAAAAATATACATTGATCAATCAATTAATTAATTAAAATTATTTTATAAATTAAAAAAATAGAATATAATTTTATTTTTCACACACTTTTCTTACTTGGCTGCAGCAACTTCTTGCAATATGCATCTATGAAGGCAAGAGAAACAAAAGCAAAATTGAATTATTGGGACTCCATCAAGATAAAATGCTTCTGCACATCAAAAGAAACAGTCAACAAAACGAAAAGACAACCTACAGAATGGGAGCAGATATTTGCCAATGATGTAACAGATTAAGGGCTAGTATCCAATATCTATAAAGAACTTATTAAACTCAACAGCAAGGAACAAAAGAATCTGAGTAGGCTCCCAGAAGGGTCAGTCAAACTATAGAAAAGAAAAAGAAAAAGAAACCTATGATTTCTATAAAAGTAATCTGCTCTGCAGAGAAAAGAAAATCCAGGGCTGGATGCAATTTATAATTGCACCAGAAATCATCAGGTAATGAGGAAAAGTCCTAACCAAGAGCGATGGATGAGTGGTCTAAACATTCCAGAAAACTTATGAACTACAGTAAGGAATATACAAGTAGATAGAACATATTTATTCTCATAGATTAGAAGAATGAATATTGATAAAATATCTATGCTACCAAGAGCAAGTAACACATTCAAAGCCATCCATATTAAAATATTACCAGAATTTTTCAAAGAGCTAGAGAAAACAATCAGAAAATTTTTAGGGAACCACAAAGAGCTCAAATAGCCAAAGCAACACGGAAAAATTAAAGGAAGGCTGTAGACATCCTGATTCCGGTTGTTGAAGTAAATTACAACGTTGTGATAATCAGGACCCTATGGCACTGGCACAAATACAGACGTATAGATAAATAGAAAAGTTTGAGATCCCAGAAATGGAACCTGAAGTCTGTGGTCATAAATCCTGACAAAGCAGGAAAGCATATCCAATGGAAAAAAGTGTCTCTTCAACAAATGGCAATGGGAATATTGGAGACCCACATGCAGAAGTATGAAATGGGACACTTTTTTTACATCATTCACAATGGACTCAGAGTTGATGAAGGATCTAAATGAGTTGGGAAGCCATCAGAATCCTCAGGAAAACACAGGCAGCTCCTTTTCTACCTCAGCTATAACCACTTCTAGACATGTCTCCAGAGGCAAGGGAAAGAAAAGGAAAATGAAGTATGGCGACTTCATCAAGGAAAGAGCACTTTCACAACAAAGGAATCACTCAGTGTAATTAAAAGGCAACCTACAGAATGGGAAAAGATATTTGGCAATGTCATATAAGATTAAAGGCTCGAATTCATATGTAAAATGAAAGTATCAAGCTCAACAGCCACCAGTATCTCTAATGAGAATTGGGCAGAATTTGTGAACAGACTTCCTGTCCTTTCCTGAGATCCCACATCACACCATATATTAAGGAGCTCATCCTCATGTCAAACAAAATTCATTCACTCTTGTAGGTTTGCCATATATCAAACAAAATATTAGAAGAAAGTGTCTGACAGAAAAGAAGGAAAACATCAATGCCCCTAAGTCGAAGATTATTTTAGAAATTAAGCAAAAATAAAATAAGAGATTTTAAAATCATTCAACAGAAATAAAATAATTTCTTTACATATACATAATCAAGGAGGAAAATCATTCAAAAAAAAAAAAAGGGGGGGATCCCTGGGTAGCGCAGCGGTTTAGCGCCTGCCTTTGGCCCAGGGCACGATCCTGGAGATCCGGGATCAAATCCCACATCGGGCTCTTGGTGCATGGAGCCTGCTTCTCCCTCTGCCTATGTCTCTGCCTCTCTCTCTGTGACTATCATAAATAAATAAAACGTTTTTAAAAATGTTAAAAAAAAACACTTAAAAGTAAGTAATGAACTCAGGGAAAATTCCGGATATCAAATTAAAATAGACCATAAAGTTAATTTCTACACACTAACTACCAATTTTCTGTATAAAATAAACAAAATATTCCCCGTTACACCGGAATCAAAAATAAATATTTATGATGACACTTCATTAAGGAGCGAAATGCTCTTTAAAAATGAACTATGTTAATGACAGACTTTCAAAAAGGCACAGAAATGTGAAGATAAATACATTGATGGTTTAGAACATCATAAATCCACTGTGCCACCAAAAGAAAGTGATCTACGGTGGTGAAGTAATGCTTGCATATAACTTGTAATCAATTGAATCTAAGACTGGAGCTGACTATATAGTCAGAGGACATGCAAATCGGGTGCTCCCTATACTGATTAAACCAGCCCAGCCCTGACCCTCAATCTGCAGAGGAGCCCCAGTTCCAGGATCCCCAGGTGACACCATTCAGTGCTCAGGGCACAACACAGACAAACCACCATGGAGTCTGTGCTCAGCTGGGTTTTCCTTGTCACTATTTTAAAAGGTAATTCATAGAGAACAAGGGACCTTGAGTATGTGAGTGCAGGTGAGTGAAAGAAACAGGGGATGTGGGACCATTTTCTGACCAGGATGTCTTATGTTTGCAGGTGTCCAGGGCGAGGTGCAGCTGGTGGAGTCTGGGGGAGACCTTGTGAAGCCTGAGAGGTCCCTGAGACTCTCCTGTGTGGCTCAGGGTTCACCTTCAGTAGCTACTGGATGAGCTGGGTCCACCAGGCTCCAAGGAAGGGGCTACAGTGGCTCTCAGAAATTAACGGTAGTGGAAGTAGCCCAAGCTACGCAGACGCTGTGAAGGGCCGATTCACCATCTTCAGAGACAACACCAAGAACACGCTCTATCTGCAGATGAACAGCCTCAGAGCCGAGGACACGGCCATATATTACTGTGCAAGGTACACAGTGAGGGGACCTCAATGTGAGCCCAGACACAAACTTCCCTGTAGAAAGGGATCAGTTCCAACAGGGGGTGCGCACTCCTCACCACTTTTGTCTTGATGGCCTAGGAGCAGGTGCAGATGGACATTCTTGGCAGGTTTCCTCTCGGGGTCTGGGCTTCCTCTCATTGGGGCAGTTTCCCCCAAGGAGTCTCTCTGAACAATTGATTGTGTGTTTACCTATTTCGTCTATTTCTTAGAGACTTAGAATTCAAATATAGCACTTGCACTTCCTTGTACTTAACTTTTCCTGACCCAAAGTATTAATCAATTAGAAATAACTCCATTCATGTCATCTGAACAGTTTCATGAGTCATTTTGGCACTCTCTTTGGATCACAGGACTCCATGATAACTGTTGTCTTGCACATCACGGTATTCAGTAATCTCCATTCAACACAAGAGAAAAGAGACATTCTACAAAAATGTTAATAACGGCCTGGGAGTGAGAAAAATGCCCAGCATGACATGGTAGGGAGGTGGACTCTGAGGTCATCCACACACACACAATCACGAGAGTGTAAGCTTTAATTAAATACCTTCACCTTTATATCCGATGAGAGCCAGGCAGGCCTCTCATCACGTCATAAATGCCTGCATGATGACAGGGAGGTCACGAGCTTAGGTGTGTGTTGTGGGTCAGTGTTGGGGACAGGACCTTGCTCCATGGGATTTGGGGAGTCGGAGGTGCCCCAGGGGAGCACTAAGGTCAGGAGGTGTAGTCTCATGATTCGATCGGGGCCTTAATACACCAGGACTGGGAAAGCTCCCTGCAACCTGGCCGCATGTGAGGTGATGGGGAAAGGAGGGGCTAGGACGTGGGTGCTCTCCAGACACCACATCGGTCTGCACCTAGACCTCAGACGTCCCAGATTCCAGATCTGTGAGAATGAGTGTCTGTTGTTTGATCCATCCAGTCCATGTACGATGTTCCAGGAGTTGGGACAGGCTAAAGTCATTTTTTTCTTTGTTTAAATTGAATTTACCAAAATTTACTACACACTCAGGGCTCATCACATCAAGTGCCCTCCTTAACTCCAATCACCAAGTTCCCCCATCCCCCACCCCCTCCCTTCCAGCGGCCCTCAGTGTTTTTCCCCAGAGTTAAGGGTCTCTCATGATTTGTCTTCTGTAGTATTACCCAACTAAGTTTCACTCCTTCCTTTATGGTCTCTTTCAATATTTCCTATATTCCACATATGAATGAAACCATATCATTGCCTTTCTGTGATTATTTTCTCTCAACATAATACCTCCAGTTCCACCCATGTTAAAGGAAATGTTATTTCATGTTATTCATCACTTCTGACAGCTGTGTAATATCCCATTGTATATATAAACCACATTTTGGGTATATTTTATTAGAGTTTGATTAGCAAACATATATTATAACAGCCAGTACTCATTCTTTAATTTGCCCCCCTTAGCTCCTGTCATCCAGGGACCCCAACTCCCAGACCATCTCCCCTTCCACTCTCCTTGTTTTCTTTTTAATTTCCCCATAGTTAGGAGTTTCACATGTACTGTCACTGTCTCTGATAATTTCCACTCATTCTATCCCTTTTCCCTTTATTCCCTTCCACTATCTCTTATATTCTTTGTATGAGTGAAACCATACAATGTTTGTCCTTCTCTGAATCACTTACTTCAGTCAGCATAATACACTCCACGTCCATCCACGTTGAAGCAAATGGTGGGTATTCGTCTTTTCTAATGGCTGAGTAATGTCCCAGTGTATATATAGACCATATGTCCTTTATCTATTCATCTGTTGATGGACATTGAAGCTCCTTCCGCAGTTTCTTTATTGACTCTTCTGTAGAAGGGCATCATGATTCCTCCCACATTTGACTATTGTGGACATTGCTGCAGTGAACAGTGGGGTGAAGGGGTCTCTATATTTCATTACATTTGCGTATTTTGGGTAAATACCCTGTAGTGTAGTGACTGAAACATAGGGTGTCTTTATACTCACTTTTTCAGGACATTCCATTCTGTTTTCTGGAGTGGCTGAACAAGCCTGCATTCCCACCAAAAGTGAAAGAGACAGTTCCACTTCCTCGATATCCTCGCTTATGTTTATTGTTTCTGGCCTTGTTACTTTATCCATTCTGAGTTGTATAAGTGGGATCTTTTTTTTTTAATTTATTTTTTATTGGTGTTCAATTTACTAACATACAGAATAACACCCAGTGCCCGTCACCCATTCACTCCCACCCCCCGCCCTCCTCCCCTTCCACCACCCCTAGTTCATTTCCCAGAGTTAGCAGTCTTTACGTTCTGTCTCCCTTTCTGATATTTCCCACACATTTCTATAAGTGGGATCTTAATGTGGTTTTCATTTGTATTTCCCTGATGACAAGTCATGTGGTTCACTTTTCTCATCTGCCTGTTGGCCATCTGTAGGTCTTCTTTGGAGAAATGTCTTTTTCTGCATTCTCTCCATTTCTTGACTGAATTGTTTGTTTTGTTGGGTGCTGATTTTTTTAAGGAAATATCTTGTCCTATTCTGTAGGTTGCCTTGTATTTTGTCGCCTGTTTCATTGTTCTACAGAGTCTACCTTGAAGAAGTCCTAATAGTTTACTTTCCCTATGTTTCCCTGTTGTTTCCTATGCCTTTTGAGAGATGCCTTGATAGCAGTCACTGCAGCTGAGGTAAAAAAGTTGCTACCAAAAAAAAAGAAAAAAAAAGTTGCTACCTGAATTCTCCTCTAGGAGTTTGATGGATTAGTGTCTCAGATTTTGGTACTTTATCCATTTTGAGTTTATGCTTGTGTTTGGTGTAGCTGAAAGGTCCACATTCATTCTTATGCAGGTGGCTGTACAATTTTTTTCAGATCCATTTATTGATGAGGCTTTTTTTCATTTGATATTTTTTCTTGCTTATTGAGGAGGAGTTGCCCGTAGACTTGAGGGTCCATTTCTGCATATTGTGCTCAGTTCCATTGATCTATGTGTTGTTTTTGCCAGTACCAGGTTATCTTGATGATAAAGACTTTATAATAGAGCTTGTCTGCAAATATTGTTTTGCCCAACAGCTGTAGGATTTTTGATGGCCAAAACGTTTCTACCTATTTGGCTATCTAGGAAAGGAATTGAAGAAGACACAAAGAGATGGAAAACCTTCCATGCTTATGGATTAGAACAATGAATAGTGTCAGGGCACCTGTGTTGCTCAGAGTTTGAGTGCCTGCAATTGGCTTGGCTGATCCTGGGTTCCTGAAATGGTGTCTTGAATCAGGCTTTTGGAAAGGATCCTGCTTCTCCCCCTGCCTATGTCTCTACCTCCATCTGTGTGACTCTCCTGAATAAAAAAATAAATATTTAAACAAAACCAAAAATAAGTACTGTGAAATCTCTATGCTGCTCAGAACCTTCTACATATTCAAAGAAATCCTTATCAAAACATCCTGGAGATTTTTCACAGAGTAGGAACATATAACCTTAAGATTATTATGGCACACAGAGAGATATGAGGGACACGTTGATGCTGTGGCATTGCCCTTCTGTATTTGTTTTGAAAAGTATCTGTTAGCCTCCCTCATCCAGTGAAGGGTGCATTTCTCACCTGGACCTAGGACTCACCTCTTGTAAACCATAGGTATCTGTTAAAAACTCACAGTGGACACACAGAAGCAGAATAATGATATAAGAGAGTCAGAGATACTCAGACACTTTGGAACTTCAGTTTAAGGATGTACTTTTATAACATTTCCAGAAGATGAGGATGTGATAACCCTGTGGGATATGTGTCTCACCATCAGCTTACAGGGTTGTGTTGTACTGATGGCTGTGACATGTGCTCCTTGTCACTGGTGAACATTTGGTGCCCTGTGTCCTCATTTCAAACCCACCTGCATCTGTGAGTCTCCCTCTGGACATGAGATCAGATTCCCTTTAGGATTTCCTCAATGGAACCCCTCAAGGGACCTACATGACTTATTTACTCTCTATCATTTTAATTAAATGCAAACATTTTTGTCATGGGATAGGCAACAACCAGGTACATGACTTGGTCATGTCAATATCCAACAGCCCTACCATCCTATTCCATAGTCTACATATGAACTTACATGGCGGTGAAGCTGTTTCAGGGAAGGTTAGTCCGCTCATGGTCAGCAAGGCAGAGGAGCAGCTCCGAATGCCCAGAAGCATGGCGGTAGTTGGCTTTGCTGATTTCATTAATATTTATATACATAGCAGCTGTCCTGAAACACACACACTCACAATATAACGTGAGAGGATGGAGCATGGGATGGAGCACACAGTTCCTCTGGCAATGTGCAGCCCCTGGACCTGAGAGGGGCTTGCATTAATCTGTAAATCACAGTGCAGTTGATAATGGATTGTTATCATTTGCTATTGGTTTTGTTTCCTCTGGAGATTCTCACACCCTACCCTGTTGAGGCCTGTTTTGGGGGTTTTGTGACTCTCTTCCTGGCTGTATCAGAGTGCTGTTCTGAACATGGCCTCCTACCTCTGGCCTGGGGTTGAATGCTTGCACCCCCACTCTTCAGGGAGCCCTCACAGGAGAGCCATCAAGCCGTCCTGTCCTCAGTTTACAACTGAACCCAGTCTTTACCTTGCCTGTGTCTAAGCTGGTTTATCTCAGACACATGAATGAGTCTCTAAATGTCAATATGAGGTATTCCTGTGGTGTGGACCTGGGATGGTCCTCCGAGCAAGGGTCTCATGGTCTCTTACTTTCTGCCTGCTGGTCTCAGGATAGAGGCAAAGGACCACACATGTTTCAGTTTACAGAAACACAAATCACAATGCCTGCACTCTGACATAATGTTTACCCATCTCCAGAATCCTGTCCTTCCTAACCATCCATCACATCATTCCGCTTTTTGTTTGTAGGACTCAGGGGGACCACAGATCCTGGAAATTTCCCCACTTTGCCACTTGAGCACCATCATACCAGGTTCGTTCCATGCAGGACCAGAATTCTTTTTTAAAACTATTTTTTATTGGAAGGCAAGTCCTGCCCCCATCCTGTGTTGTCCTTCTCCACAGGAGATCTGTCCCAGGTTCCCCTGCAGGAGTCTGGATCTGGGCTGGGGAAACCGAGGCAGACCCTTACACTCACCTGCCCCTTCTCTGAGTTCTCACTGCGCATGTCAGTGAGGGTGTCACATGGGTCCATCAGCCTCCAGGGGAAGGCCCTGGAGCGAATGCCAAAGTCTGGAGGGAAACGGCTGAGTACCACAACCTGTCTCTGAACAGCAGCAAGAGGCATAGAAAGTCCAACACCTGGAAAGATAAATGATAATGTTTCACACCAGAAGCACATCTATTCAACGTGACGAACAACCAGCTGATGAGATACAGCAGAGCATCTGCCATGAAATCACAAGTTCATGTTTGAGCATGGGAACAGAATTGCTATAGTTTATGAAAACAACACCCTGAAAATCAATTCCAATAATCTATATTTATATAATATGTAAACACTGAGTTACTAGAGACCAAGTACAGAACGGGTCAACACTAAGGAGACCAGGAAAATAAAACAAGACTTTGCAATATATTGTCAACGGAGTAACTATTCATAGGCAATCACTAATCATGAAATAGGAATGTTATAGTAAAAAAAAACAAAAAACAAAAAAAAAGGGATCCCTGGGTGGCGCAGCGGTTTGGCGCCTGCCTTTGGCCCAGGGCGCGATCCTGGAGACCCGGGATCGAATCCCACATCGGGCTCCCGGTGCATGGAGCCTGCTTCTCCCTCTGCCTGTGTCTCTGCCTCTCTCTCTCTCTCTCTCTCTCTGTAACTATCATAAATAAAAAAATAATAAAAAAAACACAAATTTAATAACCAACAAAGAACTTTCAGCTGCATATCATAATCACCCTCAAAACTCAGTGGAAAAAAACAACAGAATTCATATATAAAACAGGCATATCTTTGGACATGTTATACAGGAGGGTACAGATACACGAAGTAAACACAGGAGAGGACACATCCCACCAGGATCTTTCAGGGTAATTCACGTCAACCACAATGAGGTGCCCTATACACTCATCACAAGAGCTCAGGTATGAAAGAAGCACTGACCAGAACATCCTGGGAAGCATGCAGGACACCTGGGCCTCAACCCTGCAAGTAGAAACTCTGGGAAATGAACTAGGGGTGGTAGAAGGGGAGGAGGGTGGGGGTGGGAGTGAATGGGTGATGGGCACTGGGGGTTATTCTGTATGTTAGTAAATTGAATACCAATAAAAAATTTAAAAAAAAGAAAAATGAAACAGAAGTCCTGGAAAATCATTTTTCTGTTCCTCCTGAAATTAAAGATGGATAACCTAGCAGGGGACAAGGAAATCCCACTCCTCAGTGATTGCTCCAGCATAAAGAAACCCAGTGTTCTTGTAAAAATGGCATGTGATGAATTATAGTGTCTTCATTTCTGTTAGAAGCCTAGAAACCCCCCCCAAAAAAAGCCTGTGTGATTTAAAGAATAATGCCAGTAGAAAACATCCATCAATGGGACGGGATTCTGCGATAAGAAGCCACACTATTGATGCACACCCAGGATCCCAGGGGAACCTCAAGGACATGCTGTTCCATGAAGCTCAGCAGTCTCGGAGATGACAGGCCGTGCAGCCTGGGGCATTTGTACAGCCAGGCCAGGGTCACAATTGTTTGGTTGGGCTTTCTGTCTCTCTCTCTTCCCCAAACCCAAATGATGAGCTCCTCTGCATCAGGCTGCATGCTCCCCTCCTGTGCACAATGTCCTCAGGTATGCAATGTCCACACTCTGAAACAAACCACCTCTTGTCCTCTGATGGGGGGTTCCTGAGAGTCTGACTTGTGTTGTGATAGGAACTGTCCCCTCCAGCATCTCTGGCTCTGGCTCTCTCCTGCAGCTGAGCAGGACTAGGTTAAGACACCTCCATTGAAAAAAAAAAAAGACATCTCCATTGAGTCCATCTGTCTCCTGCTACTGTTTCTCCCCACAACCTGAGGTCTAGACCTTCCTCTCACTCAGGTGGAAATGACGTCAAGTGTTTGGGAACAGAGTGAGGTCACAGTTTTAATCAGCTGTCTGCAGAGGATCCCACTACTGTTTGTTTTCTATAGAGAAATAAATATAGAAGAACTTGTCCAGATTAAAAAATCATATTTTATATATTTATTTAGAGAGAAAGAAAAGGAGAGGAGTCGGAGAGAGAAAGAAAATCTCAAGTGGATTCCCCATGACCAGAGCCTGACTTTGGGCTCAATTCCAGGATCCTGAGATCACGACGTGACTCACAAACAAGAGTTAGATCAAGAGTTAGATGCTTAACCATGTGAGTTGACCAGGTGACCCATCCTTGAGCAACTGTTTAAAGAGAGATTTGTGTTTGTTATTATTGCGTTTTGTCAGACTTTCTATTGAGGTTAAGATTCCTTTCTGTATTTTGGAGACTAAGTCCGTCTCAGTATATAGTTGAACACACTGTCTCCCATTTCATAGGCTATCTTTTTGCTCCAATAATATTTGTCCTGCACATTTGTGCATGAGGTAGCCTCACTTATCAGTCTTTGTTTTTTTTTTTGACTGTGATTTTAATGTTATATCAAATAAATCATGAAACGCCTGGGTGGCTCAGCAGTTGAGCAACTGCCTTTGGCTCAGGACATGATCCTGGATTCTGGGATCAAGTCTCCAGTGGGCCTCCCTGCATGGAGCCTGCTTCTCTCCTGCCTGTGTCTCTGCCTCTCTCTCTCTGTGTCTCTCATGAATAAATAAATCTTTAAAAAATAAATAAATCACAGCCAAGCAAAGATCATGATGTTTTCCCCTTAGTTTACACGTTTAAGTTCTAGGGTTGAGACTTCTGCTTAACTCTTAATCACTTTTGAGATTTTCTGTGTCCTTGAATCTGTGTGATGTTTGATAAGGACCAAGTGTCATTATTTGTATGAGGCTGTTCAACACCATTTGCTATAGAGACTATCCTTTCCCCACTGTGTATTCTTACATATCCTATGGTTGAAGGATTTCTGACTGTATATGCACACGTTAACTTCTGGGCTCTGTAATATGGTCCACCATCTACATTGCTGACGTTAGGCAGTCTCACACTGAAATGCTTAATGTGCGACTAAAATACATTTCTGTAGAGGGATGTGTGATGTCTGACTATTGTTCTAATTTCTTAAACTTGTATGGTCACTCTCATGTGATTTTGTTTTCCATATGAATGTGGAGTTTTTCTATTATGTAAGAAAACAATTGATATTTTGATTAATCTAATCAACATTAAAATCATTAGAACAGAAATTATTTGTCTTTTTGTATAGACAAAAATTCTCATGGAGATTTAATAAGTACATGGAAAAGAAAAATGAAATTTAACTCATAGACACTCTTGGAAAAGAGTTAAGTCTTAATAAATATAATCAGATTTCAAAGAGAAGAAATAACTGACACTAAAAAATAGAAAGGACCATGAAAAAAATTCTAATATTTTAACAATGCAAATAATGGATAACCAAGGCAAATTACAAAATTACTAGTATTATCAAGAAAATAAAACTGTTTCATGAAGAAATAAAAAAATGAACAAAAGAGAACAAATAGGAAGCCTGAAACCATTATCTAGAAATCCTGCCTGGTGCAGGCCAGGTCGCTCAGGAGTTAATCACCACCTATGGCCCCGAGCCTGATCCTGGAGACTCAGGATCCAGTCCCACATCGGGTTCTGGCATGGAACCTGCTTCTCCCTCTGCCTGTGTCTCTGCCTCTGTGTGTGTGTGTGTGTGTGTCTGACATAAATAAATAAAATCTTTTTAAAAAATTCTGCTTCAAAAAAGACAATGAAAATTTAAAAAGAATAATGTAATGAAAAGGACAAAATCAGATAGCTTTATCTACAAATATTCAAATATTTTAAGAAATAAGGCCAAAATGTTTCAATCTCTTCCAAAACGTATTTAGAATGGAATGTGACCAAATTGATTTAAGGAGGCCAGGATGAGTCTGACAGCAAACCCATGCCAAGGACCCCACAGGAAGGGTCTCATGGACAATATCTCAGATGCACATAAATGCAAAAATCCTGGCATCTTGAATCCAACAGCCCATGGACAGATGGCACAGGATGACCTAGAGGGAATCATCCCTGGGATGCAAGGATGCTTCAACACACCCAGATCATCAATGGGCCCCCGTATTAACAGACTCAAGGATTGGATGTACACTATTCTTTCCTAGGATACCTAAAACCGCTTGAAAAAAATCTAACACGCTTTTATCTTCAAAACATCTTAACAGTTGAGGAAGAAGAGATTGCCTCCTATCTGATGGAAGTAGTCACGATTTATGAAAAACCCACAACCAACACTGCATTAAAAAGTGAAAACCTGGGCAGCCCTGGTGTGTCAGTGGTTTAGCGCCACCTTCGCCCAGGGCCTGATCCTGGAGACCCAGGATCGAGTCCCACATCAGGCTCCTTGCATGGAGCTTGCTTCTCCCTCTGCCTGTGTCTCTGCCTCTCTCTCTCTCTCTCTCTCTCTGTCTCTAATGAATAAATAAATTAAATCTTTTAAAAAAAGTGAAAATCTGAAGCCCTTCTGTCAAGTCAGGACCCACACAGGGGTCATTCCCACCCTCAGTATTCAACATAATATTCTAAAGGAGAATAAACTGTGCCACCCCATATGTCACCTGGTTCTCTGGATTGTTGTGAATAAAATCACAGGAGAATCATCCAGTGGACAGAGAGGATGAACCCTTCTTTCACCCAGATGTAAGGAAATAAATCTCCCATGGGAAAATTCCCTTCTCTGAACCAGGAGAGGTGAACGATCCTCAGCACCAGAAACGTCTGTAGGGCCCAGAAGGCTGTGAACACAAGCCTTGTCAGTTCCTCACCAATTCACTGACCCAAATCCAGTATCCTCGCCTTATATCTCCACAAATCAACGTCTTGTTGGGTAAGAAGAAGAAGGACTGCCTAGTTTGTTCATTGTCTGTGTGTTGTGTTTCAGGGAGCTCATGCACATGCAACATGAAATACATCTTCACTTAGGTCTCTCATAAGTCTACAGAGTAATTAGTCCAGACAAATAACCAGGAAGAAGGGAAGGAAGCCCATACTGTGGTTATGACTGGAATGCTAAACCAGGAAGTTTATGAAACAAAGAATAAAAGATATTTAAATCAATAGATACAGAGAAATTTACTTGTATCCATATGACACTATCTGTTGCAGGGTCAAACGTGCCAAGCTTCAAAACCAAACCCTAAGTTAATGAACAACTTCAGGGAATTGATAGGATACAAAATCAACAAACAATGTAAATCTAGGTTTCCACACAGGAACAATTAATTATTTATATTTTAAAGTTTTTATTGAATTATTCATGAAAGACACAAAAACAGAGAGGGGCAGAGACACAGGAGGAGAGAGGCAGGCTCCATGCAGGGACCCCAATGTGGGACTGGATCTCTGGACTCTAGGATCACTCCCAGCACAGAAGGCAGACCTCAACCGCTGAGCCCTACAAGCATCTGTAACAATAAAGTACATAAAAGGTAATTAATAAAACCTTATTAAATTGGCACCGGTGTTAAGAATGTAATAGGTAGGATTAAGTATTCTGAAAGAGGTAAAATACTGTCCACTAAAAGAACTTACATTGATGAGAGATTTTTAAAGAGTCAAAAAAATGCAAAGGCATTTTTTCATAAATGTGAACACTTCATAATGTCAGAAGACTTACACGCAGTTGCCTATGGATGTAAAGAAATCCTTGTTAATAACTTGTAAAGAATCAAATCTAGGTCTGGAGCTGATTATATATTCAAAGAACATGCAAATAGGGCCCTCACTTCACTGATTAAACCAGCCCATCCCGACATGCTGCTGGGAGAGGAGTCCCAGTCCCAGGATCCCCAAGTGACCCTGTTTAGGGATCAGGGTGGAAAACAGATGACTAAACATGGAGTCTTTCATTGGCTGGGTTTTCCTTGTCGCTATTTTAAAAGGTAATTCATGAAGAAAAAGAGACCCTGAGTCTGTGATTGTAGGTGAGTGAGTGAAACAGGGGATGTGGGACAGTTTCCTAACCAGGATGTCTTATGTCTGCAAGTGTCCAGGGTGAGGTGCAGCTGGTGGAGTCTGGGGGAGACCTGGCAAAGCCTGGGGGATCCCTGAGACTCTCCTGTGTGGCCTCTGGATTCACCTTCAGTTCCTATGAAATGAACTGGGTCTGCCAGGCTCCAGGGAAGGGTCTGCAGTGGGTCGCATACATTAACTGTGGTGAAAGTAGCACATACTACGCAGACGCTGTGAAGGGCCGGTTCACTATCTCCAGAGACAATGCCAGGAACACACTATATCTGCAGATGAACAGCCTGAGAACCGAGGACACAGCCATGTATTACTGTGCAAAGGACACAGTGAGTCGACCTCAGTGTGAGCCCAGACACAAACCTCTCTGTTAAGGGGATCAGGATCACCAGGGAGTGCACACTCCTCACCACTTCCCTCTTGCAGGCCCAGGAGCAGGTGCAGATGGAGTTTCTGAGCAGGTTTCCTGTCAGGGTCTGGGATTCCTCTCCAAGGAGCTGTTTTCCCCAGGGAGTTATCTAGGCAGATGATATGTGCATACCTATTCAGTCTCTGATTTAGACACATCTGTTTTTTATATGAAAACAGCTATTATGCCATACACAAAAGACAGCAATTCTTTTTCTATCAATAGATTTCACAGTAATTTTATTTTTTAAATAATAAACTTATTTTTATTGGCGTTCAATTTGACAACATACAGAATGACACTCAGTGCTCATCCCGTCAAGTGCCCCCCTCAGAGCCCGTCACCCATTCACCCCCACCCCGCCCTCCTCCCCTTCCACCATCCCTAGTTCATTTCCCAGAGTTAAGAGTCTTTATGTTCTGTCTCCCTTTCTGATATTTCCTACCCATTTCTTCTCCCTTCCCTTCTATTCCCTTTCACTATTATTTATATTCCCCAAATGAATGAGAACATATAATATTTGTGCTTCTCCAATTGACTCATTTCACTCAGAATAATAACCTCCAGTTCCATCCACATGGAAGCAAATGGTGGGTATTTGTCATTTGTAATAGCTGAGTAATATTCCATTGCATACATAAACCACATCTCCTTTATCCATTTCCTTCGATGGACTCCAAGGTTCTTTCCACAGTTTGGCTATTGTGGACATTGCTGCTATAAACATTGGGGTGCAGGCGCCCCAATATTTAATTCCATCAACATCTTTGGGGTAAATCCCCAACAGTCCAATTGCTGGGTGGTATGGCAGGTCTATTTTTAACTCTTGGAGGAACCTGCACACAGTTTTCCAGAGTGGCTGCACCATTTCATATTAGATTTCACAGTAATTTTAATTTACATGATAATAGGTTATAGTAGGCCTGTAAAACATAAATTACAAAAGCTGTTTTTCTATATTTGTTTATGCAGGTAGAAACGTTGTAATATAAGATATATATATAAGATATATACTTTATACGTATACGTTGTATACTTTATATATATATATAAAGTATATATATAAGATATATGTTATACTTATACATTGTATATAAGACATATATAAGATATATTAATTTATATCTTGAGTACACTGCACACTGTGGCAATCAATAAATATGTGAATTTAATGAGATAGTGTAATAGAAAAGACAATTTGGGGGATAGGTAAATGTAATGATTCTAGAAAACATAGGCTTATGCAACTGGTTCCTTAGAAGGAGTAATACATGCTCTATTTATTTGGAATAAAAAAGCTAGGATAGTGAATAACTGTATAATTTAGCAGAATGGTGACATTGTATTAATTTGCCAGCTATAATAAAATTTATTATACAGTTGTATGATTTGCACTGGTACTATAATATTGAGTAATCTATAGCCCTTATTGAAATTTCACCAGTTTTCCAAATAGTTTTTTTTTCCTGCCCCAGGATCCAAACTAGGATCCCCAATTGCATTTAGTTGCTGTTTTCTTTTTTTCTGCTAACCTATGGCAGCTATTTAAGTCTTTCTTTGTCCTTCATGGCCTTGAAACATTTCATGAGTACTGGTCAGTTGTTCTGAAGAATGCCTCTCACTTTGGGTTTATGTGACCCTTTTGGCATGATTAGATTAATGTTTTACTTTTCTTGGCAATATCACAGCCAAAATGTGGAAGGAGCTTCAGTGTCCAGCAAAAGATGAATGGATAAGGAAGATATGGTATATGTATACAAGGGAATATTACTCAGCCATTAGAAACGACAAATATGGGGATCCCTGGGTGGCTCAGCAGTTTGAGCCTATCTTTGGCCCAGGGCGCGACCCTGGATTCCCGGGATGAGTCCCAGGTCGGGCTTCTCACATGGAGCCTGCTTCTCTCTCCTGTGTCTCTGCCTCTCTCTATCATAAATAATAAATAAGTTTTTAAAGAAAATTTAAAAAAAGCGACAAATACCCACCATTTCCTTCGACGTGGATGGAACTGGAGGGTATTATGCTGAGTGAAATAAGTCAATTGGAGAAGGACAAACATTATATGGTCTCATTCATTTGGGGGATATAAAAAATACTGAAAGGGAATAAAGGGGAAAGGAGACAAAATGAGTGGGAAATATCAGAGATGGAGACAGAGCATGAGAGACTCCTAGCTCCAGGAAATGAACAAGGCATGGTGGAAGGGGAGGAGGGTGGGGAGTGGGGTTGAATGGGTGATGGGCACTGAGGGGACACTTGATGGGATGAGCACTGGGTGTTATTCTGTATGTTGGCAAATTGAACACCATAAAAAATAAATTCATTATTTTCAAAAAAGAATCATAACTAACTATATATATATATAAATAAAATAAAGTAAAATAAAATAATAAAATAAAATAATAAAATAATTGGGTGAACCAGAATATTCATGTAATCTCAGAGCATCTCTCCAAATATAGTTATTAGTTACAAAGGGAATAATAATAAATCTACAGTGGAAATACCCAACACACATTACCTTGATCAAGAATATCCTGAGAGAAAAAAATATATCATGTATCCCCTGATATGATACATTGTCAAGAACACAACGTCACTTCTGTGATATTGCCAAGACAGAGACTCTTGCAGTTGCTTACTATTTTCCCTAAATACCAGGTAATTGCAAATATTTCCATGTACATTAACTAAACATTTCCCGGATCTGCACCTACAATCATTGTGCATCACAGGACCACCCAGCTCAAAGAGAAATTTGGTAGAAGCAGCATAAACTCCATGTTGGACATGAGGCTGCAAATGCATCAAATACCTAAAGCAAAAGAAGACAGACCCCTAATGGGGTCAATATCTTGATCCACGCACACGGCATCCATGTCAGTGACAGCCTGGGAAGGATGCTGGATTCACACCAGGATGTTCTGTGGATGTGGAGTCTGAGCATCAACACACACACACACACACACACACGCACACACACACACAAGAGTATGAAAACGTTTTCAGCTTCATCATTGTTTCTGTTAAAAGCAGGCAGGCCTCTCAGCAAGTCAGATATGTTTGGATGGAGCCAGGGATAGACACTGGCTCAGGGTGTGTGTTGAGGGAAAGTGGTGATGATGAAGTCCTGATCCAGGTTGGGATTATATGGAGTCAGTTTCCCACCAGTATCTGGGGACAGAACTCAAGGGCGCTTGCTGGATTTCCCATGGGTGGGGCAGGAGGAGAACAGGGAGGATTGGAGATCAAGGAGACAGCAGGTACTACTCAAAAATAGGGTGTGATGACAAATTCCACTATACAATTATGAAAACTGAGAGAACAAAAGTGGAGGAGGACCTTCCACCTTCAGGAAATAACTCATGGATCCTTCAGGTGCTGATATCAGCTCACGGTGTGAGTCCTCCAACAGCCACATGTTGGAACCTAACGTCCATGTGATGGGAGGAGGAGGTGGGGCCTCAGGAGACCACTTAGGTCAGGAGGTGCAGCCTCACTATGGGATCAGGGCCCTTGTACACCAGGACTCGGAATGCCTCTTGCCCTTTGGCTGCATGTGAGGCCATCTGTCTGGGTGTATGTCATTCAATTGTTATTATTTTTGCAGTAGTAACGGTTGAGTTTTGTGTTCCATGAAAATCACCTCACTGATGAGTGACAAAGAGAGAAAGCACTTATCACCATGTGACATGGGCTTCAGGCAGGAGTTCAGGCAACCTCCCCAAGGACAAGAAATACAGGAATATAATTGTCATGAGTTATATGTCTCCCTACAGTCTATGTAACTCCATTTTGGATGGGATGGGCTGCTGGAAGTCTCTGTGATGCAAACAACCCATTCAAGGATAGAAACTGCTGTATCTGGAGGCAGAAAAGAAGTCTTGTCTCATTTGGCAGGGTCAAAGGGACTGACATGAGAAAACCAAATTGAGCTGGCTCCAGGCAGGAAACTGGAATTGAATTCCTTAATCTTGGAATTTTCTCTAAGTCTTTATATTCCTCTGTGTGTACAAATGCCAGTTATAGATTCATATATATTCTGTATGTTATAACATACAGTTTTATATAGAATTATAAAAAGTTTTATATAACTTTTATGAAGTTATATAAATTATATATATTATTTATATATATATATATATATAATATATATATAACAGTTTTATGAAGAAGAGGTCACATAGGGTCCTGGGTCTGGGTCTTCAGAGAGTGTCTGTGGTGTGTGCCACGTGCACTGTGCTGTACTGTTTTGGTGCCTCTTTCCTTCAGGTCTGGCATCTACACATGTTCTCCCTGCCTGAAGTGGGCAATGTGTGGTCCTTGGGAAGAATGTGATGAGTTTTAACTGGGTGTGCTCTGCTCAGCTCGTTAAATGAGCCATGAAACCACCTCCACTAGAACTGGGGCCCTTCAGAATTCTCTGGTCAGGAGATGTGGAGAGGCAGGGGTGCAGCCGCTCAGAGAAACCGTATGGTGGTGCCTCAAATAGGTAAATGTAGACCTACCCTGTGATCCAGCAACTGCCCTACTGGGTATTTACCCTAAGATTACAAAAGTGCTGATTCAAAGGGATGCACGCACCCCGATGTTTACGGAAGCATTATCTACATTGGCCAAACTATGGAAACAATCCCAGTATCTGTCAACTGATGAATGAATAAAGAGCATGTGAGATAGATAGATAGATAGATAGATAGATAGATAGATAGATAGATAGAATTAGATACATAGGGATTTTACTAATCAATGCAGTGGAATTAAATCTAACAATTTACAAGTGTGAGGATGGAGGTAGTATGCATAATGCTAATTGACATGCCATTGAGAAAAAGAAAATACTGTATACTTCCAGTCATAATTTGAATTTAAGAAACAGAACATATGAGCAAAGAGATTGATGCAGAAATCAGGAAATAGTCCCTTCAATACAGAGATAAAACTGATAGTTACCAGGTGGGAGGAGAGTGGGGGATGGGTGACCTGTCAGATGGGGCTTAGGGAGTGCACTTGTCCTGATGAACACTGGGTGATGTATGGAAGTGTTCAATCATCATGTTGGATACAGGAAACTGGTGTTACACTGGATGTTACCTCTACTGCAATTCATTTTTTTGAATGTTCATAGCAGCTTTAGTTGTAACAGCTAAAACTCAGAATCAGCCCAGATATCTTTCAGTCAACGAATGGTTAAACCAACATTTTACATCTACACCATGGGATACAACTCAGCTATGAAAAGAAACAAATTATTGATACACACAACTTAGATGAACCTAGAGGGAATTATGCTGAGTGAAAAAAAAGGCAATCCTTAAGGTACATTGTGTATGATTCCAATTTTATAACATTTTTGACATGAAAATGTTATAAAGATTAGTGGTTTCCAAGAGTTAGGGAAGTCAGTGGTATTGTGGTGACTGACTACAAAAGGATTGCATGAGGGATACTTTCTATAGAAGAGTTCTATGGCTTAGTTGTGGTGATGATTACACAAATATACACCTGTGTATAATTGAATAATACTTAATTACCACACACGTGCACAGACACAGGAATGTCTACTGCAATTCAAATAAAAATTTTAAAAAAGCACTACAACTGGAAATTTTATTCATTGTCCTATGTTTCACGTATAATTCAAGCAGTTTTTTTCTATTAAATAAAGCTGAAAGTATTCAGGGATTCACTAATTACCACTTATGTGAATATGAAATTTAATAATCTATAAAAAATGGAAATTCCGGACATTATAATCTAACAATTGGTGTAGTGAAAAGTAGGATAAAATTAGATTATTGTGCAGTCCGGGTAGCTCAGCAGATTAGCAACCCCTTCAGCCCTGGTTGTGATCCTGGAGACCCGGTATCGAGTCCCATTTCAGGTTCCCTGCATGGAGCCTGTTTCTCCCTCTGCCTGTGTCTCTGCCTCTGTGTTTGTGTGTGTGTGTGTGTGTGATGAATAAATAAATAAAATCTTTTTTTAAAAGTGTAGATTATTAAGGCTTCTTTTAGCCCGGCTCCTCGCTGGGGCCCCTCCACTTTGGATGCTGTTTTATTTATTTTTTTCCATATTCCTACCTTGGTAGAAGCGTGAACTCTTCTCACTGTAGTATTCCAGCTGTTCTCTCTTTAAATCTCAGGCCGAATTTGTAGGTATTCAGGATGATTTGAAAGTGATCTAGGTAATTTGGTGGGGACAGGTGACTTAGAGACCCTACTCTTCCGCCATCTTGCCCTTCAGAATCTTGTATGACTTGGGAGTAGGTGGCTTATTCTTAAATTTTTGTTTTGGAATATGCTTGTACTTTGACTCCTGCCTAATTGTCCTGATGTTATTTGCTTCCTACATGAGGGATGAAGAGGATATGCCTTGTAAATATTAACATATTATCTGTATCTCTACTCAACTCAAGTATATCAATAACCATGGGAGCTCTTGCAAAGGCCCAGATGATATGCGACCAGCGATACGACTCTGGATGGTTCCTGAGCCTCTGAGCCTGGAAAGGCTGACCCACATATCAGGTGTTGTGGAATCAATGAGGTTCTGTTGTAGGTGCTTCAGGGTGACAATTTCCAGTGCATATGCCTAACAGTACTGTGCTTTACACCTCTAGAATTTTAAGATTCACCCTGTGTACTATTTCTAAAATAAATATAAAGCGATTTAGCTGATTGAAAATCTACCGTATATTTATAAATGTCTTTTTTAAGGTTTCAGAATAATTTTATGATCATTCTACATTCAGGAATAAAGAGAAATTTTGCCTCAAAGGACGTAGCCAAAGGAATCTAATTAAATAAGTCCTCTTTTTTGCATTTTATAATTTTATTAATAACAGATAAAGGACATTGGTTAACTAAACTATAGGGACTATCAGTGTGGTGTCCCATGGGCTAGACATCGATCCAAAGCTGCCCATCCTAGATCATCTGTGCCCACATCTCACGGGCAGCCAATCCAGGCATGGTCTCCCACAACCTGCCTGCGTGGGGTCATACTGAACTCCTGGACCAGATTGGTTCACACAGGCTGCTGCTGGATCTGCAGGAGTCACGGACAAGTGTCAGCTGGCATTCCCATTCACCTCCCTTTCCTCTGTAGGAAACAATACTGAGCTTGGGGATGCCTGTTTACCAGGAGTGTACCCTGGTCTTCACGCCCTGACACCACCCATGTATCCCAGCACTGGCTCCTAGGGAGAATGATCAGACCAATGGCAATCTCATTAGTGATTCACACTGATAATGGTGGGGAACAAGTGTGGAAACCATATCAGCTTTTATCTTCAAGGGAAGAGGACATTCACTTTCACTATCAGAACACAGATCAGAGGTTTATACTAGGGACAAGATCCCAGGAATGAGTCCTTCCAGGATAAGCAGGTCCCCTGAACTTACTGAGAGAGGCTACATTTCCCATCCAATAGAACCTATGGCAATGGAACACTTGGAGAGAAACAACTCAGAGGCTTGATGGCTCCACAAAAATGTCAGGGACCTAATGATTGCTGGTAAGAGACACCCTGTGGACGCCCCTGGGTCTAATCACATTCACACTGCGGATGGTCATGGGCTCTGGCAGATATCCCAGAGCTATGTTTTAGGGATGGCTCCCCTCTCCACTGACAAGTGTCCTGCATCATCCCATCAGGCCTGCAGAGAACCAGGTGCACACCAGACTCAGGCTCAATGACAAATTTAGGGACCTTTTTTTTTTTGTTTATATTCCAAAGTCTCTCTCTGACTCATGGAGTTTTCCATCCATCCATGTGCACGTATCTGAGTTCAGTTAGACACACAGAACCAGAAAGAGACCTGGAGTTTATAGAGGAAAGTGGCTTCACCTGGTTATGAGGTTTTTCCTGCCCAATTCACAGAGTGAAACCACTAAAGGATGTTGAGTCCTCAGTCCCCCGCATCTGGATACATGAGATGGACAGAAGGTGAATGTCACTCAATCCTCCAATATCCAGATCGAAACTCGCCATCAGGGTGGTAATATCAAGATCTCTGAAATTATCAAACATGACAATCCGTTGGGCCACAAAGTTATCAACCACAGATTCAACAATGAACTAGTTAAATACAGTCCATACTCAGACATGCAAATGTTCACCTTATTCTCACATGGCATTCACAGTGACACACATTGGCATCACCCTAAATGGCAATCCATAACAGCAATGACACAAGGCCAAATTTTACCTATATATAATGATTTATATCGCCCCAAATCTAATCATCTAACTCATGTATCATGATATTTGGGTACCTTTCTTTTGATGTAAATCCTTTTCTAGGAGGTGATAGATCTATAAATCTAACACACACACACAAACACACACACACAGACACACACACACACACAAACTGGAAACAGGGCTACCCTGGTGGCCCAGTTGTTTAGCGTTGCCTTCAGCCCAGGGTGATCCTGGAGTCCCCGGATCAAGTCCCACATGGGCTCCCTGCATGGAGCCTGCTTCTCCCTCTGCCTGTGTCTCTTTCTCTCTCTCTGTGTGTGTCTATCATGAATAAATAAATAAAATCTTATTAAAAAACTGGAAACACCAAACAAAATGCAAAAGGAAACAAAAAATAAATTAAAAAAAATAAAAAACAGATCACCTCCTTATGAACACAATTTCCCACAAACATAAAAATACAGGTGCTGACATTCTTGTTCCAGAAGAGGTAAAATATGAGTTCAAAAGGCATCGCCATCACTGAGCAATGAACATCCATTTGGGCAATATTCCATTAGGATCAAGGCTTGAGAATGTTCTGAATCTCAGACTCCAACTACTGTGCTATTTTTCTTTTAAATCTGGTTCAACCATTCCTTTCTCTTGAAGTTAGTACATGTTTGAGGCAGAGCACTTTATCTGCCTGTTTCAGTATAATTTGTGAGTCCAGAAAGCGTCTTTCATTTTCTTCTCACTTTTATCGAAGAAAAACTGCTTCTGTCTCTTAAATGTGCTAAGGAATACTTGATACAAGATTCCTGGACACCTCTGAATACAGTAAGGGTAGCTGGATATTTGTAGGCCAGGAGCAGAGTGAGGAGGCAAAGATGGGAAATAAGTAAGGGGAGACATTCTCTGAACAGGAGGCTCCATGGTGCTCATGCTGCAAAGTTCTCTATGTTGATCGTGGATACAGGAGAAGGGAGGAAAACAGGTCTGTGAATGTCTGCTGGGATCCTGGGATCCAACAGGTGCACTTGGACCATCAGAGGATGCTCACACTCACCAGAGAACACAAGATCTAGGGATTTCTTAATCCAGGGAAGGAGGTCAGTTGAACAGTCGTCTCCTCTTAGGGTCTTAGCATCATGCTCTGAAAACTTCTTCCATGACATAAACACTGTGAAGAGATTCTAAAGGTGATAAGGTTCCTCTTACACTGCTGGTGGGAGTGACATTGGTGTAGACACTGTGAAAACAGTATAGATATTCCTACTACAGTTAAAAATAGAACTACTGTATGATCAAATAGTTGTGGTACAGTGTATTTACCCCCCAAAAAAACCATTAATTCAAAGAGAAGTTTGCATCCCTATATTTATAGGAGCTTTTTGTGCTATAGGCAAATAAGGGAAGCATTCCAACTGTCCATTACTGATGAAAAGATGCAGAGATGCGGGACATACACAAAGAAGAATGAATCCTTGCAATTTGCAGCAAAGAGTATGAAACGAGTGCGTGTAATGTTAACTAAGTCACAGCAAGACAAATACCATATGACTCACTCCTATGCAAAATTCAATTAAAAAACACAAATTAGCCATGAGGAAAAATTTATTGAGACAGACCAGTTTCATCAATATGGAAACATACTGTTGGTTAGTAAAGGGGGTGTGGGAGGGCCTGAATGACATAGCAGATAGGGATAAGGGAGAACACTGTTCCTAAGGAGCCATGGGGGATGGATAGAAGTGTCATCACTATATTGTACACTCAATATCACAAGGCGTGTTAACTACATGGGGGAACATGTTATATGGATCGGGATTGCATTGAATGTGTAGACTGCTCTGGGTAGCAGAGGCATCTTAAAAATATTTATTCTTCCATTTTATGGGCATGGAATATTTTCCCTTTCTTTGTGTCTTCTTCAGTTACTTTGCTGAGCGTTCTACACTATTTATTGATGAGCCTGTGTGTTTTCCATTAAGCATTCACTCTTGATTCTGGAGGGTTAGTTGATCATAGAGTTGATTGCCCATTTCTGGCTTCTCTACTCTGTTCCATTCATCTATGTGTTGTTTTGTGCAGGTACCAGGTTGTTTTGATGATAACGACTCAGTAATACAATTTGACCACAAACACTGTGATGCCCCCTCTCCTGTGGTACTCCGATTTTTTCAACATTTTTCTACTTATACAGTGTTTCAAGAAGTAAACTGAGGAAGACACAACGAAATAGAAAACCATTGCATGTTTATGTATTAGAAGAATAACTATTGTTGGGACACCTGGGTTGCTCAGTGATTGAGTGTCTGCCTTTGGCTCTCATCAAACTCAAGGTCCTTGGATGGATTTCACTATGGGCTCCCTGTAGGGATCCCGCTTCTCCCTCTGACTATGTCTCTGCAACACTCTAGGTGTCTCTCATGAATAAGAAAGTTATGAAATAATTTTAAAAACAGGAATATTTTAAAAATATATGCTACCCAGAACATTCTATGCAGTCAGTGCAATCCTTACCAAAACATCATAGACTTTCTTTACAGAGTTGAGACAGACATTACTAACTTTTGTAGGCACAGGCAAAGATACTAGTGATACATGAATCCAACGCTGGTACTCTGACATTTTCAGACTGCATGTTGTGTAAAGAACCGTTTAGGGATCCCTGGGTGGCGCAGCGGTTTGGCGCCTGCCTTTGGCCCGGGGCGCGATCCTGGAGACCCGGGATTGAATCCCACATCGGGCTCCCGGTGCATGGAGCCTGCTTCTCCCTCTGCCTGTGTCTCTGCCTCTCTCTCTCTCTCTCTCTCTCTGTGACTATCATAAATAAATTAAAAAATATTTAAAAAAAGAACAGTTTAGGTTCCCTCAGCCAGTTAAATAAATATTTGGTGGGATTCACACTTTCTCCATTTCAAAAGAGGAAAACCTGCCTCCAAATCATGGTAACAGGGCTCAGAAGGCTCTGCAAACAACCCTTGTCATCCGCTCATTCATTCACTGACCCAAACCCAAATCCTGGCCTTAAATATCTACAAACGCAACATCATATTGTCTAAGGACAAAAGTGCTGCCTGCTGTAGTCATTGTCTGGGTGTCGTATTTTACATAGCTCATGCACTTGAAAAATGAAATGCATATCCCCTTAGTTGTCTTATGTCTATGGAGCTATTAGATGAGGCAATGAAATCAGAAGAAAAGCAGAGCAATTTTTTTGCTCCAACAAGGTGAATATCTACCCAGGGAAAGTAGGCAATAAAAAATTAATCAGTAGAGGGATCCCTGGGTGGCGCAGCGGTTTGGCGCCTGCCTTTGGCCCGGGGCGCGATCCTGGAGACCCGGGATCAAATCCCACATTGGGCTCCTGGTGCATGGACCTTCTTCTCCCTCTGCCTGTGTCTCTGCCTCTCTCTCTTTCTCTCTGTGTGACGATCATAAATAAATAAAAATTAAAAAAAAATTAATCAGTAGAGAGGAAGAAATATTATTCATTTCCATATGACATGATCTGCTATAGGGGCAATGCCTATAAACTCTACAAATTCTAAGGATCAGTTAAGGATTTCAGGGAAAATTCAGGATATAAAATAAATACAGCTATGATTCCACACACTAACAAAAACTATCTATATAAAATTAACAAAAATATCACTTTAACTTGCATCAAAAATAAAAATTTAGAAATAAAATTAAAAAATTATTTAGAAATAATTTCTAAATTTTATTTGAAATAAATTTGAATAAAAGATAAAATACCATACTAAAAATGGCCTATTTTGATGAAAGACTTTTTTAGAAAGGAAACAGAAATGAAAAGATTACACCACTCACAGATGAGAACTTGATATTTCCTGAGTGACATCATCACAAAGTGATCTGCAACGGTAATGCAATCTATAAACTCGTTAGAATCGAATTGTAGTCAAGAGCTGAAGATATAGTCAGAGGACATGCAAATATGGCCCTTCCTCCACTAATTAAAGCACCCCAGCCCAGACCTTGAGCTGGGAGAGTAGCCCAAGCTCCAGTATCCCCAGGTGACCATATTCAGTGATCAGGACGGAACACAGACAACTCACCATGGAGTCAGTGCTCGTCTGGGTTTTTCTCATCGCTATTTTAAAAGGTAATTTATGAAGTATAAGAGACCTTTAGTATGTGAATGGAGGTGAATGAGAGAAACAGAAGATGTGGGATAAATTTCTGACCAGGATGACTTGTGTCTGCAGGTGTCCAGGATGAAGTGCAGCTGGTGGAGTCTGGGAGAGACCTGGTGAAGCCTGGGGCGTCCCTGAGACTGTCCTCTGTGGGCTCTGGATTCACCTTCATAGCTACTACATGCACTGGGTCCTCCAGGCTCCAGGGAAGGGGCTGCAGTGGGTCGCACGAATTAGGAGTGATGGAAGTAACACATACTACACTGATGTTGTGAAGGGCCGATACACCATCTCCAGAGACAATTCCAAGAACACTCTGTATCTGAAGATTAACAGCCTGAGAGCCGAGGACACGGCCGTGTATTACTGTGTGATGGACACAGTGACAGGACCTCAGTGTGAATCCAGACACAAACCTCCCTGTAGAAGGGGATCAGGACCACCAGGGGGTGCACACTACTCAACACTTCTGTGTTGAAGGCCCAGGAGCAGGTGCAGATTGAGGTTATCAGCAGATTTCCTGTCAGGGTCTGGGCTTCTTCTCCAAGGAGTAGTTTTCCCCACAGAGTCTCTCTGGACATAGGATTTTGTGTTAAAGTATTCATTCTCTGTCTTAGAAACTTGGAAAATCAACTCTAGCATCTGCATACTTTTGTAGATAACTGTAGTACTTTCACTTCTTGAACTTAAATTTCCCTGACCTGGACTATAGATCAATTACAAATACCTCCATACTCATCAACTGAACATTTTCCTTAATCACAACAGCACTCCCTGTGCACCAGGGAGGAAGACACAAAGAGATGGAAAGATATTCCATGCTCATGGATTAGAAGATTTAGTATTGTGAAAATGTCAATGTTACCCAGGGAAATTTACACAGTCAATGCAATCCCTATTAAATACCATGGACTTTTTTCAGACAGGTGGAAGAAATCATCTTAAGATTTGTGTGGAATCAGAAAAGACTCCAAAAACCCAGGGGAATACTGAAAAAGAAAACCAGAGCCAGGGCATCACAATGTCGGATTTCACGTGGCACTACAAAGCTGTGATCATGAAGACAGTGCGTTACTGGCACAAAAACAGACACATAGATCAATGGAACAGAATAGAAGACCCAGAAATGGGCCTTCAACTCCATGGTTAACTCTTATCTGACAAAGCAGGTAAGACTCTCCAGTGGAAAAAGGACAATGTCTTCAATAAATGGTACTGGGAAAATTGGACAGCCACGTGCAGAAGAATGAAACTAGCCCATTCTCTTACACCGTACACAAAGATAAAATCAAAATGTGAGACAAGATTCCATCAAAATTGTAGAGGAGAACACACGAAATACCCTTTTTGGACTTGGCCACAGCAACTTCTTGCAAGATACATCTATGAGGGCAAGGGAAACAAAAGCAAAAATGAATTATTGGAACTTCTTCAAGATAAATAACTTCTGCACAGCAAAAGAAACAGTCAACAAAAGGGAAAATGATATTATCAAATAACATATAAGGCAAAGGGCTTGTATCCAACATGTGTAAATTACTTATCAAACCCAACACCCAAGAAACAAGGAATCCTGTTAAGAAATGGGGAGAAAACATGAACAGGAATTTCTCCAAATAAGACCTACATATGGCCAACAAGTCCATGAAAAAATTCTCCACATCACTTTCTATCAGAGAGAAGCACATCCAAACACAATCAGCTGCTACTTTACACAACAGAGAATGGTGAAAATTAATAAGAAATAAAACAACAAATGTTCGAGAGGATGTAGAGGAAGGGAAACCCTCTTCCACTGTTGGTGGGAATATGAACTGGTGCAGCCACTCTGGAAAACAGTGTGGAGGTTCCTAAAGGGTTAAAAATAAATCTGTCCTATGACCCAGCAATTGCACTGCTGGGGATTTACCCCAAAGATGCAGTGAAATGGCAGAATACCTGCACCCCAATGTTTATAGCAGCAGTATGCACAATAGCCAAATTCTGGGAGAAGCCATGATGTCCTTTGAGAGACAAATTGATAAAAATGATATGGTTTATATATACAAAGGGATATTTCTTTTTTTATTTTTATTTATTTATGATAGTCACAGAGATAGAGAGAGAGAGAGAGGCAGAGACACAGGCAGAGGGAGAGGCAGGCTCCATGCACCAGGAGCCCGACGTGGGATTCGATCCCGGGTCTCCAGGATCGCGCCCTGGGCCAAAGGCAGGCGCTAAACCGCTGTGCCACCCAGGGATCCCACAAAGGGATATTTCTAAGTCATTAGAAAGGATCAATAGCTACCATTTGTATCAATGTGTTTGGAACTACACAGTATTATGTCAATGAAATAAGTCAGTCCCAGAAGGACAATCATCATACTTTCTCTCATACAAAGAAAGGGAACATAAGGGAAAGAGGTAAAATGAGAGGGGATAAATCAGAGATGAAGACCAAACATGAGAGACTCCTATCCATGGGAGTCAGACAAAGGGCTGGGGAAGAGAGGTGGGTGGTGGGACTTGGTACCTGGGTGATGGGCACTAAGGAGGGCACGTGATGAGATGAGCACTTGGTGTTACTCTCTTTTGGGAAATTGAGCTTAAATAAATATTGAATAAATACATGAAAAACAAACTATTATAGAGAGAGAACATTATGAGCAATAACATGCCAACAAATTCAACAATCAGAGAAAAAATGGATGCCTTCAAGTAAATGTAGAAACAACCCAGTCGGAAACAGGAATGAGGGATCCCTGAGTGGCACAGTGGTTTAGCGCCTGCCTTTGGCCCAGGGCGCGATCCTGGAGACCCGGGATCGAATCCCATGTCGGGCTCCCGGTGCATGGAGCCTTTTCTCCCTCTGCCTATGTCTCTGCCTCTCTCTCTCTCTCTCTCTGTGACTATCATAAATAAATTAAAAAATTAAAAAAAAAGGAAACAGGAGTAAATAGAAAATTTGTAAAGACTCCAAACCAAGGAATGAAAATCAAACATATTTAAAAGTCTTCTGACAATCAATAGTCCTGGGACAGATGGCTACCCCGGGAATGCAAGAAGTATTGAAATAGAATTAGTACCTATCCTGAAAATTTTCCAAAAAAATAGAAATTAAAGGAAACTTCCAAGCTCATTTTCAGAGGGTAGCATTGCCTTGACCTCAAAAGCAGACAAAGATCCAACCTAAAAGGAGAATTACAGACTAATATCCTTGATGGATATGGATGCAAAATGTCGCCAAGATCCTAACAAACAGGATCCACCAGTACGTTAATAGGATAATTCACCATGACAAAATGGGCCTAATTTCTGGTCTGTACGGGTGGATCAGCATCTGCAAATCCAACAATGGGATTTGGATCATTAATAAAACAAAGGATAAGGACCATTTTATAATCTCAACTCATGCCCAAAAAGCTTTTGGCAAGAGCAATTATATATTCATGTTAATCATTTCTTGTTGTGTAGCATAGGGGAACATATTCAACAAATAAGCCATCTACAGAAGACACATGGAGAATGTCTTCCTCAACAGGGAAAAGTTGAGAGCTTTTCCCCTAAGATCAGGAACAGGACAGGGATACACTCCGTCACCACTATTCTTCACCATTGTGGTAGAAGGCCTAACCTCATCAATCAGACAGCAAACAGAAGGAAATTTCCTGCAACTCAGCAAAGAAAAAATCAAACTTTCACTCTTCACAGGCAAGTTATTTTAAGTTCAAATCCCAAAAATTTGGGTGACGGGTACTGGGGGTTATTCTGTATTTTAGAAAATTGAACACCAATAAAAAATAAATTTTAAAAAAAAGAAAAAATTTCTAGAACTGACACCGGAGTTCAGCAAGATCGGAGCATGTAAAATGAATACAAGGAAATCAATGTTTTTCTATATAGTGCAAATGAAATAGAAAAAAGAAAAACAAGGACTGGATGCAATTTATAATTGCACCAGAAATCATCAGATAATGAGGGAAAATCCTAACCAAAGAGGGATGGATGTATAGTCTAAACATTCCAGAACACTTATGAAAGACAGTATGGAAGATGCAAGTAGATAGAAAATATTTATTCTGATAGATTAGAAGAATAAATATTGAAAAAATAACTATGCTACCAAGAGCAAGTTATCCCTTCAAAGCCAGGTTTATGAAATGTCACCAGCATTTTTTGCAGAGCTTGAGGAAACGATCTAAAAACCTTTAGAGAACCACAAAGGCCTCCACTAACCAAAGCAATCCTGAAAAAGTAAAGCAAAGCTGGAGACATAGTGATTCTGGTTGCAAGGTAAATTATGACGTTGTGATCACCATAACAGTATGGCCCTGGAAAAAATACAGACTTATAGAAAAACAGAAAACTTTAAGAACCCAGAAATGGACCCAGAATAGTATGGGCAAAAAATCTTGACAAAGCGGAAAGAATATCCAATGGAATAAAAGAAAATCTCTTCAATAAATGCCATTGACAATATTGGAGAGCCACATGCAGAAGAATGAAAGGGGACACTTGTTTTACATCATTCACAAAAATGGACTCAAACTTGATGAAAGACCTAAATGTGAGTCAGGAAACCATCAGAATCCTCAGGAGAACACAGGCAGCGCCTTTTCTACCTCAGCTGCAACCACTTCTAGACGTGTCTCTAGAGGCAAGGGAAAGCAAAGGAAAATGAACTATGCGACTTCATCAATAAAAGAGCAATTTCACCGGAAAGGAATCACTCAAAGTAACTAAAAGGTCACATAGAGAATGTGAGAAGATATGTGGAAATATCTTATCAGATTAAAGCCTCGAATTCAAATCTAAAATGAATTTATCAATCTCAACACACACCAAAGATATATATCTCCAATCAGAATTGGGCAGAAGTTGTGAACAGACTTCCTGCCCTTGGTGAGGTCCCGCACCACACCATATATTAGGCAGCTGATACACATGCAAAAAGAAATTCATTTGCTATCCTAAATCTGCTATATATCAGACAAAATATTGAGTAAAGAATCTGACAAATAACAGGGAAAATATTTATGCACCTAAATCTAAGATTACCCTTGAAATTAGGCAATAATAAAATAAACGATATTAAAATAAGTCAACAGGAAGTTAAATAATTTGTTTGCATATACATAGTCAATGAGGAAAATTATTTCAAAAAACAATTACAAGTAACTAATGAGCTCAAAGAAAATTCAGGATATAAAATCAGCATAGACAATAAGGTTAAATCCTACACCCTAACAACAAATTTTCTGTATCAAATTTACAAAACAATCACCTTTATACTGGTACCAAAAATAAATATTTATGATTAAACTTCATTAAGCAGAAGAAAAACTGTTTAAAAATGGCCTATACTAATGAAAGACCTTTAAAGAGGAACAGAAATGCAAAGATAAATGCATGGATTAGAACATCATAAATCCACTGTGAAACCAAAACAAACTGATCTGGGGTTGTGAAGCAATTTTTGTATATAACTTATTAAGAATTGAATCTAAGTTGGTAGGTGACTATATAGTCAGGGGACATGCAAATAGGGGCCTCCCTCCACTGATTAAAGAAGCCCAGCCCCGACCCTGCAGCTGGAAGAGGAACTCCAGCTCCAGGGTTCCCAGGTGACCCCATTCAGTGCTCACGACACAACACAGACAAACCACCATGGAGTCTGTGCTCTGCTGGGTTTTCCTTGTCGCTATTCTAAAAGGTAATTCATGAAGAACCAGAAACCCTGAGTATGTGAGTGGAGGTGAGTGACAGAAACAGGGGATGTGGGACAGTTTCCTGACGAGGATGTCTTGTGTTTGCAGGTGTCCAGGGTGAGGTGCAGCTGGTGGAGTCTGGGGGAGACCTGGTGAAGCCTGGGGGGTCCTTGAGACTGTCCTGTGTGGCCTCTGGATTCACCTTCAGTAGCTATGGCATGAGCTGGGTCCGTCAGTCTCCAGGGAAGGGGCTGCAGTGGGTCGCAGCTATTAGCAGTAGTGGAAGTAGCACATACTACGCAGACGCTGTGAAGGGCCGATTCACCATCTCCAGAGACAACGCCAAGAACACGCTGTATCTGCAGATGAACAGCCTGAGAGCCGAGGACACGGCCGTGTATTACTGTGCGAAGGACACAGTGAGTCGACCTCAGTGTGAGTCCAGACACAAACCTCCCTGTAGAAGGGGATCAGGACCACCAGGGGGTGCACAGTCCTCACCACTTCTGTGTTGAAGGCCCAGGAGCAGATGCAGATGGAGGCTCTGGGCAGGTTTCCTGTCAGGGTCTGGTCTTCCTCTCCAAGGAGCAGTTTCCCCAAGGGAGTCTCTCTGGGTACAGGATTCTGTGCTTACATATTCAATCTCTAACTTACACACTTTGTTGTCATAGAAAGTGAAATATTCCAACACCCAAAAATGGCAGTGCCTCTTGTTTTGCTTATTCCTTATTCAGTTTCTGTTTTGGAAAGTTGGTTTGATTTAGTCAACAACTCTTCTTATATGCTCAAGGACAAATCTGCTTAAAATTTTACTACTGTCCATAAAAACCAGTTTATTACCCATATCTCCATTTACCACAACTTCTCTTCTATAAGAGTCCCAGCTGTACATGGAACATGAAACAACTACCCAGCTCATTGTGCAATGATTTTATTTTATTTTGTATATTTTTATTGGATTTCAATTTGCCAACATATACCATAACACCCAGTGCTTCTCCAGCCAAGTGCCCCCCTCACTGCCTGTCACCCAGTCACCCGAACCCTCCACCGACCTCCCCTTCCACTACCCCTTGTTCATTTCCCAGAGTGAGGATTCTCTCATGTTCTGTCCCATTCCCTGACATTTCCCCCTCATTGTCCTTCCTTTCTCCTTTATTCCCTTTCTCAATTTTTTACATTCCCTGAATAAATGCGACCGTATGTTTGTCCTTCTCCGATTGACTTCCTTCACTCAGCATAATACCATCCAGTTCCATCCACGTTGTTGCAAAGTGAGGGTATTCATCGTTTCGAATATGCAAGGATTTTAGAAACAACATAAAATTCATGCTGGTCATGACACTACAAAGGGCTCAAAAATCAAATGGAGAGAAGACTGAGTGCAGGTGTGACTTCAGTCTTGAACCACTCTCACAGAATCAATATCAGTGTGAATCTGGGAAAGCAAGGGGCCCCAAGAAGTATGTTGTGAGGTTGTGTAGTCTGAAGAGCACCCCAAACACACACAGACATGAGAGTACAAACCTTTATCACCTTCATCATCGTGTCTGTTGAGAGCAGGGAAGGCCTGTCATCACGTCATAAGTGCTTGGATTTTGGAAGGACACTGGCTCATGGTGTGTGTTGTGGTACAGTGGTAGGGAGAAGGTCCTGCTCCAGGAGGGACTTGTGTGGATTCAGTGTGACATCTCCATCAAAGGAGGGAATTCAATGGTTCCTGCTGGATATCCCATGGGTGGGGCTGGAGGAGAAGAGGGAGGACTGGTGATCACAGGTGTCAGCAGGTGACACTCAAAGATACGGTGTGATGACAAATTAAACTAAACTATTATGAAAACTGAGAGAACAAAGGTGGAGGAGGACTTTCCACCTGTAGGGAATATCTCATGGATCCTTCAGGTGCTGATATCAGCTCACTCTGTGTGACCTCTACATCCGTGTTTTGGAACCTAACGTCCATGTGATGGGAGGATGAGGTGGGGCCTTAGGGGAGCACTTAGGTCAGGAGGTGCAGCCTCATGATGGGATCAGGGACCTTATACATCAGGTCTAGGAAAGCTCCCTGCCTCTGGGCCCCATATGAGGTGACAGGGAAAGGACGGGCTAGGACGTGGGCACTCTCCAGATGTCACATCTGCCTGCACCTGGACCTCAGACATCCCAACCTCCAGAGCTGTGAGAATGAGTGTCTGTTGTTTAATCCACAGAGTCTGGGAATGCAGTGACATCACCCAGAAACACTTAAACAGGGTCTCACCTCTTATTTGTCCTTTATAATCTGGTCCCAGGATAACACTCGGGGTATGACAAAACAGAGCAGGAAACCCACACCTGGACTCACTATCCTCAGGCACCATCCATGCTCCTGTCCTTAGTTGCTGTGCATCACGTTTGTGCCACACATTCTTCCTACAACCCTGGGGTTCGTTAGACCCATTAGTATCCTGGGATACCTCCCTCTTTACCATCTGTGCACCTTCAAGGCAACACATCCCCATGGAAGTGGACATAAAAGGTTTAGATTTTCCTCTCTGGGGCTCATACTACTCTGCAGAATATTCTGGATCAGCCTCCCTCCTGTCATCATTGCCACAGCTATATGTCCCCATGACAAAATCCACACCTCCTACGTCCAAAGGTGGTCGGTTTTCTACATGTCGACTTGCAGTTTTTGTTCTCCCAGACCTCTGATTTCATCGGAAATCAGAATGATTGCATAACTGCCTATCATGTTCCAGTTACGAGAAAGATCAAGGACCCTGATCCAGAATCTTAACTCCTCCATCCCAATGCTGTTATAGCAACAACATGTGGGGAATGAATTATAAAATGATGAGATCTGGTTATTTCCATGTTGAGAAAACGATTCAGTTATGTTCTGGCATTGGTGAGGATCTATTAAAAAATAACTTTCTGGAACTTGGAGCGGTATCTCTAAATGTAGCACTAAAACTTTGTAACACCTGCCTTGTCTGTTACTTTTTAAAATTTTTTTGACTTATTTTTTAATTGGAGTTCAATTTGCCAACATATAGCATAACAGCCAGTGCTCATCCTGCCAAGTGCCCTCCTCAGTACCTATCACTCAGTCAGCCCCACCCCCGCCCACCTCCCCTTCCACTACCCCTTGCTCGTTTCCCAGAGTTAGGTGTCTCTCATGATTTATCACCCTCAGTGATATTTCCCACTCATTTTCTCTCCTTTCCCCTTTATTCCCTTTCACTATTTTTATATTCCCCAAATGAATGAGACCATATAATGTTTGTCCTTTCTGATTGACTTATTTCACTCAGCATAAAACCCTCCTGGTCCATCCACGTCAAAGCAAAAGGTGGGTATTTGTCGTTTCTAATGGCTGAATAATATTCCATTGTATACAGAGACCACATGTTCTTTATTCATTCATCTGTCAATGATTGTCCGTTACTTTTGCTTGCTTTATAACCAATACCAGTGCTGGAGAGAAGACGGCAGAGAGATGTTTTCATCTGGATTTTGTTTTCTTAGACTCTGGGAAAAAAGGCAAACATATTTTAAATTTGACTAAACATTATTTTCGGACTACATGGCTCACTACCAAATAAATGCCCCTCCAAGTATGCCACTAGCTAGAGTACAATGTGAAGAAAAATAAAGAGCACCCAGTTGTTTTCTATGAGACCAGGATCTGAATGTGGGGCATGTGTTCTCTTGGCACAACACAGTCCCTCCTTTCAGAGCCACACCATCAGTAACCTGGTGTTGTCACGTTTTGGTGCAGAGTCCCTGTTTCCTCAGACCCAGGTCTCCAGCTGCACGTCAGGTTTTAAGGGAAACAGAAATTGTGCCTGGATCTGAAAGTCTCAGATATGTTGAAAGGGAAATATGAGGCACTGGAGATGTAGATTTTGCAGGAAAGATGAAGAAAATAAGCGGGAAAGAAGTGTTGGTCACATCAACTCAAAAGAAGAAGGATTTGTACACTTTCTGCACTAATGGCAGTTAGAGAACAAAACCTGGAGTTTCACTACTGAAAATGTGTTAACACAGACTGCGTGCTTTGCTTAGAGGTCTTAAAATTGTAGTCTTGACATTCAGGTAATTTTGCCATGTTAAATACATGGTTTATATTCGTTACTCAAAATAAGTATTATTCACTTCTAGGCCTTTGGGGAATTGATTTTTATCCACAGAGAGAAATGATCTTTGCACGACACTGATTTTAAAAGAAGCACACAATGTGTTTCTGAACGTCTGTGTTAGTTAAAATTACTCCCAAAATAGTAAAAAACAAGAATAAAAAACAAAAAAAGCCCAAACAAACAAAAAACATCCTCTCCTATTTCAATTTTTCTTTTTCTTAACAGTAACTTTGGCCATTTTTTTCAGTTCATTATGTCTGTATACTAATTTTTTCAGCCTTTTAACTCTTAAGCATACTAGTAGAGCATGCTTCCAGTATCTGATGGCTCTGACAGCAGAATGGGTATTCATACAGAATATCCCACTCTACCTTTTGACAGTAAAGACGGTCTAATCTGCCTAGCAGCTTGCTTTGCCTTCTGACATGCTCACTAGCTCTTATGCTCACCCTTCTTTTCCAGATCACTTCCTCATGATACTGTCTTCTCACTGGGCTTACTTAAAGGAGGCAAGCAAAATGCAGGCTTACCAGGATATCAAAGCAAAGGAAGAACAGGAACTTCAACATATCCAGGCTAGGTCAAAAGAACAACTCAATTCTTACACATAAATGTTTGCCAGAGTGTTACAGCTGACGAGTTTGCAGCTGTGAGAAGTCATCAGACAGCAGATGCAGTACAGATGTGTACCCCACCAAACAAACAAATGTAGAAGTACAAACACTTCACTGTCTTTCTCAAGCTGTGGGGATGTATTTCTAGGAAACATTCCTGTACGTCAATCTTTTTCTTGAGAGCAGATATTGGAGGTTTCATGTTAGCCATTTTAAAAGTCAACACTTTGACAAAATAATTGTTGATCTTTCTGAAATTTGAGGCATATTCACGATTATTGGTAGAGCGATCCTACCAAGAGGAGTGATGGGAATATGGCATACTCCTTGAGAGTGACTAAGGATGTGTCAGCATCAAGGAATTTGACCATCAGTACACATATGCCATCATCCTCAAGTAAGTTTACCTATATAGGGAATAAAATGGAATGGGGGTGAGGGTTCCATTTCTGAAAGCTGACATTTATTAAACTTTGGCTCAAGATCTTGTGATTCTTAACAATTGGCTTTTTTTTTAAATTAACTGACTTCTCTATTCTTTAAGTCCAGGACGCATTGGTCTCCTGATCCAATCAGAAATCTATTTTTCAATAATGCTAAAAGGATCTACTATAAATCTACTACACCTACCATTGAAGAAGCTGGATTCTGACTCATTGACAAGCTTTCCAAAAAAAAATTTATAATAGACTTCCTTGAATAAAATGGCCCAGTTGTCATTCTTCATCCTGGAAAATAAATGTCAGTTCTGCCTTAATAAGTATTTGTTTTAGATTTCTAAGAACTTATTTTACAACAGAACACCCAAAATCCTTCATAGTCTTTTGTTCCACAAACGTTTTTCTTAATTAAGAAGTGTTACCTTATTAAAATGACCACCATTCTGAACCATTTTTATGTGGTCTGAATAGCAAGTTTATCGTTTTGTACAACTATCTAAAAACCTCATTTACAAATGAACCACAGACCTCCTCCTACTTTAATAGACTTGAATACTTAAGTAATTTAAATTAGAATTGGCATTTACTTCATTTTTAAATTGAAAACTTTCCTGGAATAATACAAGTTCAATGTTCAGCAAAAACACCTGCTTGTGTTTAAGCCATTTTCAAAAGAAACTTGCCTTCTAAATCATTGTGTTCCAGCACATTAAGTGATTATAAGTATTGGGTATTAGTGATGGTAAACTGTGTTTTTCTTTATGAAATGATACATATAGCTGTTGGGTGCATCAGTGCTTTTTTAAAGGGGCTGCATAATATAGGGTTAATTATGCATATTCATGTTAACAATTAACTTTTGGTTTGGCTGTTTCCTGGATTTTAAAACATATACATGTGCAGAAATGTATTAAAATGAAAGGAAGCATACCTTTATCAAAATGCTATTGAAATTGAACATCAAGTATAATATTTCATTTGGATTCTTTTTGTTCATGTTAATGCCTAAAAATGCCTATTTGGATTTTCACCATTTTTAATTGGGAGAAGCTCTCTTCTGTGTAGAATAGTTGTTCCAGAATAGCTTGTTTTGTTTTCCTGTTGCATGACAGACTTAAATATTTTTTCCAACAGTGGAGGTGCTGTTAGAGTCCAGTGTCTAGAAGATGCAGTGTCTCAAGCCTAATTTTACTTTTCTAATTCTCGTAGCTATTACCAGGAATTTCTGAAAGTTTTATTTGAGTAGTCTAATATATTCTATGTAAAGAGCATTAAATTTTGCTATGTATAAATATTTGTAACCTAACAACGCAATATTTTCTATCAATGCCAAGCGTTTCCTGTAGTTCTATTCAAGTGTTACAATAAGTATTTGTAGGTAATAGTAAAAAAATAGAAAAGACAAGGAGGGATGCCTGGGTGGCTCAGCTGTTTAGTTCCTACCTTCAGCCAAGGGCATGACCTGGAGTCCCAATATTGAGTCCCACGTCAGGCTCCCTGAATGGAGCCTGTTTGTTCTCTGCCTAAACTCTCTCTCTCTCTTCCTCTCATTCTCTCTGTCACTCATGAATAAATAAAATCTTTATAAAAAATAGAAAAGACAAGATGTATATTGTCCTCTAACTAGATGCCGAGAACTCATAGGACAAATTACAGCAGGCATTCCTGATTAAAACTCTTCAAAGTAGAGGGTAGAGGGAACATGCTTCAATATCTTAAAAGCCATCTAAGGAAAGTTCACAGTGAATCTCATACTCAATGAGGATTAAAAGAGCTTGTCCCTAAACTCAGAAAGACAGCACGGATGCAGGCCCTCACCGATTCTGCTCACAAAAGAAACAGAATTCCTAGCATCAACAATCAGACAACAAAATAAAAGGCATTCAAAATGGCAAAGATGAATTAAAACTCTCCCTCTTTGCAGAGTACATGATATTTTTATATAAACCACAAGAGATAGCATCTAAAATTTCTAGAAAGGACATAGCAACTTAGGGATGTGGCAGGAGACAAACCAAGGCTAGAAGGCAGCTGCATTCCTACACAGTAACAATGATACTGATAACAGAGAAATTAGGGTATTAAACTCATTTACAATGGCTCCAATATAAGATACCTAGGAATAGACCTAACCAATAAGGTAAAGAACCTGTACTTTAAATCTAGAGAACACTTACGAAAGAAATGAATGAAGACACAAACAGATGGAGAAACATTCTATGCTCAAGGATCAGAAGAATAAACGTTGTGAAAATGTCTATGCTACCCAGGGCAATCTAGATATTGAATGCAGTTCCTATCAAAATACCACAAGCTTTCTTCCTAGTGATGGAACAAATAATCCTCAGATTTCTATGAAATCAGAAAAGAGCTCCAATAGCCAGAGTAAGGTTGAGAAAGAAAACCAAAGCTGGGTCTTCAGAATGCCTGATTTCAAGCTGTACTACAAAGCCGTGACCATTAAGACGGTGTGGTACTGTCAAAAAAACAGACACACAGATCAATTCATCAGAATAGAGAATCCAGATATGGACCCTCAAACATATAGTCTAATCTTCAATAAAATAGGAAAGAATGTCCACTTGGAACATAAAATATTCTCAAAAATAATTGGCACGGGGAGAATTGAATGACACATGTAGAAGAATTAAAGTAGACCATTCTCTTATACCAGACAAAAGATAAAGTCAAAATAGTTAAAAGATCTAAATATGAGACAACAATCCATCAAAATCTCTAGGAGGAGAAGAGAGAGAACAATGTTTCGAAACTTAGCCACAGCAAATTATTGCAAAGCATATGTATAATGATCTGGGAATCAAAAGCAAAAATGTATTTTGGGAGGTCCATCAAAAAAAAAAGATTAATAAGAAGGAAAACACCAAATGGGCCGGATGTGGAGAAAGGGGAAACATCTTGCACTGTTGATGGGAATGTGAACTGGTGCAGCCACTCTGGAAAACTGTGTGGGGTTCCTCAAAGAGTTAAAAATAGATCTGCCTAAGACCCAGCAATTGCACTGTCAGGGATTTATCCCAAAAATACAGATGCAGTGAAATGGCAGGACACCTGCACCCCCATGTTTGTAGCAGCCATGTCCACAAGACCCAAATTTCCAGAGAAGCCATGATGTCCTTTGTCAGATGAATTGATAAACATGATACAGTTTATATATACAAAGGGATATTTCTCCATCATTAGAAAGGATCAGTAAGTACCATTTCCATCAACGTGTATGGAACTACAGGGTATTTTACCAATGAAATAAGTCAGAGGACAATCATCATAGATTCACTTATATGTGGAATATGAGAAAAAGTGAATGGGATCATAATGGAAGGAGGGAAATTGTGTGGGGATAAATCAGAGAGGAAGACAAATCATGAGAGATTCCTATCTCTGGGACTCGAACAAAGGGTTCCAGAAGGGGAGGTGTGTGGTAGGACATGGTACCTGGGTGATGGACACTAAGTAAGGCACTCAATGAGATGAGCACTTGGTGTTACTATATGCTGGTAGATTGAACTTAAATAAAATATTGAATAAATAAATTAAAAATAAATTATTAAACAGAGAGAACATTATGAGCAATAACATGCCAACAAACTCAACAATCAGAGAAAAAAATGGATGCCTTCAAGTAAATATAGAAACAACCCAGTCAGAAACAGGAGTGAATAGAAAATCTGTAAAGACCCAAAACCAAGAAATGAAAATCAAACATATTTAAATTCTTCTAACAATCAAAAGTCCTGGGACTGATGGCTGCCCATGGGAATGCAACAAGCATTTAAAAAGAATTAATACCTAACCTGAAAATGTTCCAAAAATAGAAATTAAAGGAGGCTTCTAAGTTCATTTTCTGAGGGTATCATTCCCTTCATCTCAAAAGCAGAGAAAGATCCAACTGAAAAGGAGAATTACAGACTTGATGGATATGGATGCGATATTTTCAACTAGATCCTAAGAAACAGGATCCAACAGTACATTAATAGCACAATTCTCCAGGACCAAATGGGATTAAATTTTGGACTGCAAGGGTGGTTCAGCATCTGCAAATCAACAATGGGATTTGAGTCATTAATAAAAGGAAAGGACATTTTGTCCTCTCAACTGACACTCAAAAATTTTCGTGAAAGAGATTATACTTTCTTGATAAAAACATGTTGCTAGGGATCCCTGGGTGGCGCAGCGGTTTGGCACCTGCCTTTGGCCCAGGGCGCGATCCTGGAGATCCGGGATCGAATCCCACGTCGGGCTCCCGGTGCATGGAGCCTGCTTCTCCCTCTGCCTGTGTCTCTGCCTCTCTCTCTCTCTCTGTGTGACTATCATAAACAAATGAAAAAAAAACATGTTGCTATGTAGAGATAGGGAGACATTCTCAACTTCATAAAAGCCACCTACAGAAGACACATGGGGAATGTCATCCTCGAAGGGAAATTTTGAGAGCTTTTCGCCTAAGATCAGGAATTGGACAGGGATGCCCACCATCACCACTGTTCTTCACCATAGTGCTAGAACTCCTAGCCTCAACAATCAGACAACAAAGGGAAGGAAAAATCATACAAACAGCAAAGAAAAAGTCAAACTTTCACTCTTCACATACAAGTTACTTTAAGTTCAAATCCTAAGATTGCTTTGAAAAAATTGCTACAACTGATACCGGAATTCAGCAAAATCTGAATTGTATTTTAAAATCAATACAAGGAAGTCAGCGGATTTTCTATATAGTTCAAATGAAACAGAAAAAGAGAAAATCAAGGAGTTGATGCAATTTATACTTGCACCAGAAATAATAATATAAGGAGGAAAAATCCTAACCAAAGAGGGAAGGATGTACAGTCGCAAAATTCCAGAATACTTATGGAAGACAGTAAGAAAGACACAAATAGATTGAAAATATTTATTCTCATAGATTAGAGGAATACATATTGATAAAATATCTATGCTACCAAGAGCAAGTAACACATTCAAAGTAGGTGTATAAAAATATCACCAGCATTATTCTCAGAGCTTGAGCAAACAATCTGAAAACTTTTAGGGAACCATAAGACCTCAAATAGCCATAGCAATCCTGAAAAAGCAGGGCAAAGCTGGAGACATCCTGATTCTGGTTGACGGGTAGATTACAACATTGTGATCATCATGACAGTATGGCACTGACACAAATACAGACGTATAGTGAAATAGAAATGTCTGAGAACCCAGAAATGGACCCTGAAATATAAGGTCAAAAAATTATGACAAAACAGGAAAGAATATCCAATGGAAAAAAAGAAAATCTCTTCAACAAATGGTTTTGGAAATATTGGAGACCCACATGCAGAATGAAATGGGACACTTTTCTGACATTCACAACAATGGACTCAAAGTTAATGAAGGATCTAAATGTGAGTCAGGAAACCATCAGAATCCTCAGGTAAACACAGGCAGCACTTTTTCTACCTTAGGTGCAACCATTTCCAGACGTGTCTCCAGAGGCAAGGGGAAGAAAAGGAAAATGAAGTATGGGGACTTCATCAAGGAAAGAGCGTTTTCACAGCAAAGAAATCACACAAAGTAATTAAAAGGCCACCTACAGGATGGAAGAAGATATTTGGAAATGTCTTATCAGATTAAAGGCTTGAATTCAAATCTACAATGAACTTATCAAGCTCAACACACACCAAAGATATTGGATAACTGAGGCAATTACAAAATTATTAGTATTTTCAGTAAAATGAAACTGTTTCATGAAGAAATGAAAAATGAACAAAACAGAACAGATAAAGAGACTGAAACCATTATCAAAAACTCTCCCTGTGGCAACCCTAGTGTCTCATGGGTTTAGCAGGAACGTCAGCTCAAGACTGATCCTGGAGACCTGGAATCAAGTCCCATGTCAGGCTCCCCACATGCAGCCTGCTACTTCCTCTGCCTGTGTCTCTGCCTCTCTCAGTGTGTCTCTCATAAATAAATGAATGAAATCTTTAAGACATATTCTGCGTTAAAGAAAACAATGAAAGTTAAAAAAAATAAAGTAATGAAAAGGCCAAATCAGATGGCTATATTTACAAATACTCATTTCTAATGGCTGAGTAATATTCCATTGTATACTAAACCACATCTTCCTTATCCATTCATCTTTTTTTTAATTTTTTTATATTTATTTATGATAGTCACAGAGAGACAGAGAGAGAGAGAGAGAGAGAGAGAGAGGCAGAGACACAGGCAGAGGGAGAAGCAGGTTCCATGCACCGGGAGCCCGACGTGGGATTCGATTCCAGGTCTCCAGGATCACGCCCTGGGCCAAAGGCAGGCGCCAAACTGCTGCGCCACCCAGGGATCCCTCCATTCATCTTTCGATGGACACCGAGGCTCCTTCCACAGTTTGGCTATTGTGGACATTGCTGCTAGAAACATCTGGGTGCAGGTGTCCTGGCGTATCATTGCATCATCTGAATCTTTGTGATAAATCTCCAGCAGTGCAATTGCTGGGTCATAGGGTAGGTCTATTTTTAACTCTTTGAGGAACCTCCACACAGTTTTCCAAAGTGCCTGCACCATTTCACATTGCCACCAACAGTGCAAGAGGGTTCCCTTTTCTCCACATCCTCTCCAACATTTGTGGTTTCCTGTCTTGTTAATTTTCCCCATTCTCCCAGGTGTGAAGTGGTATCTCATTGTGGCTTTGATTTGTATTTCCCTGATGGCAAGTGATGCAGAGCATTTTGTCATGTGCTTGCTGGCCATGTCGATGTCTTCCTCTGTGAGACTTCTCTTAATGGCTTTTGCCCATTTCATGATTGGATTGTTTGTTTCTTTGGTGTTGGAAACTAGCCCTTTATCTGATACGTCATTTCCAAATATCTTCTCCCATTCTGTAGGTTGTCTTTGAGTTTTGTTGACTGTATCCTTTGCTGTGCAAAAGCTTCTTATCTTGATGAAGTCCCAATAGTTCATTTTTGCTTTTGTTTCTTTTGCCTTCGTGGATGTATCTTGCAAGAAGTTACTGTGGCCGAGTTCAAAAAGGGTGTTGCCTGTGTTCTCCTTTAGGATTTTGATGGAATCTTGTCTCACATTTAGATCTTTCAACCATTTTGAGTTTATCTTTGTGTATGGTGAAAGAGAGTGGTCTAATTTCATTCTTCTGCATGTGGATGTCCAATTTTCCCAGCACCATTTATTGAAGAGACTGTCTTTCTTCCAATGGACAGTCTTTCCTCCTTTACCGAATATTAGTTGACCATAAAGTTCAGGGTCTACTTCTGGGTTCTCTATTCTGCTCCATTGATCTATGTGTCTGTTTTTGTGGCAGTACCACACTGTCTTGATGACCACAGCTTTGTAGTACAACCTGAAATCTGGCATTGTGATGCCTCCAGATATGGTTTTCTTTTTTAAAATCCCCCTATCTCTTCAGGGTCTTTTCTGATTCCACACATAAAAGACAAGTTGATGGCAAAGAGGGAAACTGAGGAAAAAAGACAAACAATTAAAAGACCATGAGGATAGATTAAGGGAAAAAAACGACAGCCCAAGGAAGAAAATCCTATGTTTAATCGGGGATCCCAAGGGCTCCAAAAGGGACAGAGGGACAGAATATGTATTTGAACAAATCATGGCTGAAAACTCTCCTAATCTGGGAAGGAAAACAGGCATTCACATCCAGGAAATAGAGAGATCCCCCCTAAAATCAACAAAAAACAGTTCGACACCTCGACATTTAATAGTTAAGCTTGCAAATTCCAAAGATAAAGAGAAAATCTTTAAAGCAGCAAGACACAAGAAATCCCTGACTTCTATCAGGAGGAGTATTAGGGTAACAGAAGACCTCTCCACAGAGACCTGGCAGGCCAGAAAGGGTTGACAGGATATATTCAGGGTCCTAAATTAGAAATCATGCAACCAAGAATACTTTATCCAGCAAGGCTCTCATTCAGAAAGGAAGGAGAGATAAAGAGCTTCCAAGACAGGCAGGAACTGAAAGAATATGTGACCTCCAAACCAGCTCTACAAGAAATTTTAAGGGGGACTCTTAAAATTCTGCATTAAGATGAAGTCAAGAGAAACAATTCATAAAAACAAGGACTGAATAGATATCATGATTTACTAAAGTCATATCTTTCAATAGTAACTCTGAACATGAAAAGGCTTAATGACCCCATCAAAAGGCGCAGGGTTCCAGACTGGATAAAAAAGCAGGACCCATCTATTTGCTGTCTACAAGAGACTCATTTGAGACAGAAAGACACCTATAGCCTGAAATTAAAAGTTTGGAGAACCATTTACCACTCAAATGGTCCTCAAAAGAAAGCAGGGGTAGCCATCCTTATATGAGATAAACTAAAATTTACGTGGAAGACTTAGTGAAAGATGCAAAAGCACACTATATCATACTTAAAGGATCTATCAAACAAGAGTACTTAACAATCCTCAATATATATGCCCCGAATGTGGGAGCTGACAAATATATCAATCAATTCATGCACAAAGTTAAGATATACTTAGATAATAATACACTTATATATATTTTTTAAAGATTTTATTCATTTATTCTTGACAGTCATAGAGAGAGAGAGAGAGGCAGATACAAAGGCAGAGGGAGAAGCAGGCTCCATTCATGGAGCCCAATGTGGGATTTGATCCCGGGTCTCCAAGATCGCACCCTGGGCCAAAGGCAGGCGCCAAACCACTGTGCCACCTAGGGATCCCATAGATAATAATACACTTATACTTGGTGACTTCAATCTAGCGCTTTCTACACTCAGTAGGTCTTCTAAACACAATATCTCCAAAGAAAAGAGCTTTAAATAATACACTGGACCAGATGGATTTCACAGATATCTACAGAACTTTACATCCAAACTAAACTCAATACACATTTTTCTCAAGTGCACATGGAACTTTCTCCAGAATAGACCACATACTGGGTCACAAATTGAGTCTGAACTGATACCAAAAGATGGGGATCGTCCCCTGAATATTCTAAGACCATAATGCCTTGAAATTAGAACAAAATCACAACAAGAAGTTTGGAAGGACTTCAAACATGTGGAGGTTAAGGACCATCATGCTAAAAGATGAAAGAGTCAACCAGGAAATTAAGGAAGAGTTAAAAAGATTCATGGAAACTAATGAGAATGAAGATACAAACGTTCAAAATCTTTGGGATGCAGCAAAAGCAGTCCTGAGGGGGAAATACATCGCAATACAAGCAACATTCAAAAACTGGAAAGAACTCAAATACAAAAGCTAAACTTACACCTAAAGGTGCTAGCAAAAAAACAGCAAATATATCCTATACCCAGAAGAAGAGAGTTAATAAAGATTTGAGCAGAACTCCACGAGATCGAGACCAGAAGAATGGTGGAACAGATCAAGAAAACCAAGAGTTTGTTCTTTGAAAGAATTAATAAGATAGATAAACCATTAGCGAGACTTATTTAAAAGAATAGAAAGAAGACTTAAATTAATAAAATCATGAATGAGAAAGGAGAGATCACTACCAACACCAAGGAAATACAAACTATTTTAAAAACATATTATGAACAGCTATATGCCAATAAATTAAGCAATCTAGAAGAAATGGATGCATTCCCAGAAAAACACAAAATACCAAAACTAGAACAGGAAGAAATAGAAAACCTGAAGAGGCCAAAAACCAGGAAGGAAATTGAGGCAGTCATCAAAAACCTCCCAAGACACAAAAGTCCAGGGCCAGATGGCTTCCCTGGGGAATTCTGTCGAACGTTTAAAGAAGAAACCATACCTATCCTACTAAAGTTGTTTGGAAAGATAGAAAGAGATGGAGTACTTCCAAATTCGTTCTATGAGGCCAGCATCACCTTAATTCCAAATCCAGAGAAAGACCCCTCCAAAAAGGAGAATTACAGACCAATATCTCTGATGAACATGGATGCAAAAATTCTCAACAAGGTACTAGGCAATAGGATCCAACAGTACATTAGAAAATTATTTATCATGACCAAGTAGGATTCATTCCTGGGACACAAAGCTGGTTCAACACTCGTAAAACAATCAATGTGATTCATCATATCAGCAAGAGAAAAACCAAGAACCATATGATCCTCTCATTAGATGCAGAGAAAGCATTTGACAAAATACAGCACCCATTCCTGATCAAAACTCTTCAGAGTGTAGGGATTGAGGGAACTTTCCTCAACGTCTTCAAAGCCATCTTTGAAAAGCCCACAGCAAATATCATTCTCAATGGGGAAGCACTGGGAGCCTTTCCCCTAAGATCAGTAACAAGACAGGGATGTCCACTCTCACCACTGCTATTCAACATAGTAGTGGAAGTCCTAGCCTCAGCAATCAGACAACAAAAAGACATTAATGGCATTCAAATTGGCAAAGAAGGTATCAAACTCTCCCTCGTCGCCGATGACATGATACTCTACATAGAAAACCCAAAGCCTCCACTCCAAGATGGCTAGAAGTCATACAGCAATTTGATAGTGTGGCAGGATACAAAATCAATGCCCAGAAATCAGTGGCATTTCTGTACACTAACAATGAGACTGAAGAAAGAGAAATTAAGTATTCAATCCCATTAAATTGCACCCAAAAGCATAAGATACCTAGGAATAAACCTAACCAAAGAGGTAAAGGACTATAACCTAAAAACTATAGAACACTTTTGAAAGAAATTGAGGAAGACACAAAGAGATGGAAAAATATTCCATGCTCATGGATTGGCAGAATTAATATTATAAAAGTGTCAATCTTACTCAGGGCAATTTACACGTTTAATGCAATCCCTATCAAAATACCATGGACTTTCTTCAGAGCGTTGGAACAAATTATTTTAAGATTCAACCAGGCCCACACCTCACCTTCAGCCTGTCCAGACACCCATCATCTCATGACATCCGTGTTTGAGGACTTCCTGTACTGATGGAAAAGGCCTGTTAATACTAGGTGCTATTGGATACTCAGAAAGCATGAACAAGTGTCTACTGGCATTAATCTGGAGCTACTATTCCTCTACAGGGAATAGGTCAGAGCTCGACGATTCATGTTTACTCTGTGCTGTTCCCCTTAATGTCACCACCTGACACCAATAACGGATGTCTGTTTCTAATTCAATATTTTGAATGTAATGTCTAGTTCTAGATATTATGAATCTCTCGACTTCCCCTGGAGATTTCCTACGACCCAACAATTGCACTAATGAGATATACTACAAAGATACACATACAGTGAAAGACCACGACACCCACACCCCAATGTTTATAGCAGCAAGGTCCATAGTAGCCAAAGTGTGGAAGGAGACTCGGTGTCCATCGAACGATGAATGGATACTGAAGATGTGGCCTATATATACAATGGAATATTACTCAGCCATTAGAAATGAAGAACACGGGATCCCTGGGTGGCGCAGCGGTTTGGCGCCTGCCTTTGGCCCAAGGCGCGATCCTGGAGACCCGGGATCGAATCCCACGTCGGGCTCCCGGTGCATGGAGCCTGCTTCTCTCTCTGCCTCTCTCTCTCGCTCTCTCTCTGTGACTATCATAAATTAATAAAAAAAAAATTAAAAAAAAAAAGAAATGAAGAACACCCACCATTTGCTTCGACGTGAATGGAACTGGAGGGTATTATGCTGAGTGAAGTAAGTCAGTCGCAGAAGAACGAATATATGGTCTCATTCATTTAGGGAATATAAAAAGTAGTGAAAAAAAGTAAAGGGGAAAGGAGATAAAATGAGTGGGAAATACCAGAGAGGTCGACAGAATATGAGAGACTCCTAACTCTGGGAAAGGAACTCTGGGAAGGGGTAGCGAGTGGAAAGGGAGGTCGCCGGAGGTAGGGGTGACTGGGTGACGGGCTATGAAGCATCACTTGACCTGATGAGCACTGAGTGTTATACCATATGTTGGCAAAGCGCACTGCAATGAAAAATAATGAAGAAATAAAATTTGAAAAACAAAAAAAAAAACTTCAGATAATGGGGAATAATCATAACCAAAGAGGAAAGGACCTATAGTCTAAAAATTCTAAAATACATATGAAAGACATTAAAGAAGAAAGAAATATATGGAAAACAGTCTATTCCTTGTATTGGAAATATAAATATTCATATAATGTCTACGGGGATCCCTGGGTGGCGCAGCGGTTTGGCGCCTGCCTTTGGCCCAGGGCGCGATCCTGGAGACCCGGGATCGAATCCCACATCGGGCTCCCGGTGCATGGAGCCTGCTTCTCCCTCTGCCTGTGTCTCTGCCTCTCTCATTCTCTCTCTCTCTCTGTGACTATCATAAATAAATAAAAAAAATTATAATGTCTACGCCACCAACAGCAATCTATGCATCCAATATGAACCCTACCAAAACACCACCAACATTTTTCTAGGGAATGTAACAAGCCTAAATTTTAAACTAAACAGAAAAGATTCTGACTAGGCAAAAGAATGTTGAAACAAAAAACAAATCAGGGCAACCTGGGTGGCTCAGCGTTGTAGCACTGCCTTTTTGTTCAGGCCTGATCCTGGAGACCTGGGAATGAGTCCCATATCAGGCTCCCTGCATGGTACCTGCTGCTCCCTCTGCCTGTGTCTCTGTCATTCTCTCTGTCTCTCTGTGTCTCTCATGAGTAAATAAATAAACCTTAAAAAAAAGCAAAAGCCATCACAATTCCGGATTTCAAAGTTGTGATCATCCAAACAGTATAATAGTGGCAGTAAAACAGGGACATGGTCAGTGGAATAGAATAAAGAACCCATAAATGGACACACAGCTCTATGGTCAACTTATCTTCAACAAAGTACAAAAAACTATCAACTGGAAAAAGGACAATCTCTACAACAAGTGGTGTTGGGAACATTGGACAGCTGCAAGTAGAAGAATGAACCTGGGCCATTCTTACATTCCACACAAAGATAAACTCAGAGTAGATGAAAGACCTAAATGTGAGGCAAGAAACCATCAAAATCAAGGAGATTTTGTGACCTCGGCCACAAACGGGTTCCTGGTACTCGCATCTCCAAAGGGAAGGGAAACAAAAGTAAAAATGAACTCTATGGACTACACCAAGGAAGGAGCTGTCTTACAGCTGTGGAAACACTCAACATAATTTAAAGGCAACCTAACAAATTGGAAATATTGGGATCCCTGTGTAGCTTGAGCATCTGTCTTTGGCTCAGGGAGTCCTAGAGCTCTAGGATTGAGACCAGCATCAGGCTCCCTGTGGGGAGCCCACTTCTCCCTCTGCCTGTCTCTGCATCTCTCTCTCTCTCTCTCTGTCTCTCATGAATGAACAAATAACATCTTCCAAAAGAATGAAAACAATGGGAGAAGAGATTTGCAAATCTATCTCCAGATTATGGCAGGTTTCCAAAATCGAAAAACAAATTACCAAACTAAACAACCACAAAGTGAAAACTACAATCAGAAATGGGTGGAAGACATGAAGAGACACCCTGTCCTGATTTGAGTTGTCGACTCTCACTTTATATTAGGTAGGTCATCCACATGCAATATGAAATTTATTGTCTCCTCTAGGTCTGCCTTATATCAACTGCATGATTAGAACAGGCAATGCATCCTGAAGACAAGAGGAAAGTACTTTCTTCCCCAGACTGGAGGACCTCCCCGAAAACATAGCAAGAAAACTACTTTAAAAAAAAAGAAAACTTGGTAACCTGGAAAGAAAATAATGAGTTTTCCTATGACAATATCTTAATAGAGTCAATGAGTAAAAACCTTACATAAAAACTGGAAGAAATAACTCATGAGCTCAGAAAAAAAATCAGGATATAAAATCAGCAAATAAAATAAAGATATATTCCTACAAAATAACAACAAATTACATATACAAAATAAAATAATCCGATTTACACTGGCACGAAAAATAAATATTCAGGATTAAATTTTACTAATAAATTGAAATTTCTCCAGAAAATGACCTATATTGATGCGTGTCTTTGGAAATACACACAGAAACTCAAAAAGAACTGTGCCTAGAACTTCATATAGTCAGAAGGCCATCTACACAAATTGTTATAGAATTGTGGTGCCACACTTGTTCTGATTTTAAATACACGAATGTAAGTCTGGAGCTGGTTATATAGTCAGAGGACATGCAAATAGGGACCTCCCTCCACTGATTAAAGCAGCCCAGGCCTGACCATGTGGCTGGGAGAGCAGTCCCAGGCTCAGGATCCCCAGGTGACTCTATTCAGGAATCAGGACACAACACAGACAAACCATCATGGAGTCTGTGCTCGGCTGGGTTTTCCTTATCGCTATTTTATTTTATTTTATTTTATTTTATTTTAAAGATTTTTTTTATTTATTTGTGATAGTCACAGAGAGAGAGAGAGAGAATGAGGCAGAGACACAGGCAGAGGGAGAAGCAGGCTCCATGCACCGGGAGCCCGACGTGGGATTCGATCCCGGGTCTCCAGGATCGCGCCCTGGGCCAAAGGCAGGCGCCAAACCGCTGCGCCACCCAGGGATCCCTTTATCGCTATTTTAAAAGGTAATTCATAGAGAACCAGAGACCTTGAGTCTGTGAGTGGAGATGAGAGAGAAACTGGGGATGTGGGACAGTTTCCTGACCAGGATGTCTTGTGTCTGCAAGTGTCCAGGGTGAAGTGCAGCTGGTGGAGTCTGGGGGAGATTTGGTGAAGCCTGGATGGTCTCTGAGACTCTCCTCTGTGGCCTCTGGATTCACCTTCAGTAGCAGTGAAATGAGCTGGGTCCGCCAGGCTCCAGGGAAGGGACTGCAGTGGGTCTCATGGATTAGGTATGATGGAAGTAGCACAAGGTATGCAGACGCTGTGAAGGGCCGATTCACCATCTCCAGAGACAATGCCAAGAACACGCTGTATCTGCAGATGAACAGCCTGAGAGCCGAGGACATGGCCATATATTACTGTGCAGACACAGTCAGGGATAATCATTGTGAGCCCAGACACAAACCTCCCTGTAGGTGGGGATCAGGACCACCAGGGGGTGCGCACTCTTCACCACTTCTATCTTGAAGTCCCAGGAGCAGGTGCAGAGGCTGGTTCTGGGCAGGTTTCCTGTCAGGGTCAGGGCTTCCTCTCCAAGGAGCAGTTTCCCCCAGGGACCCCTCTCAACACTTGATTATGTGTTTACCTATTCAGTCTCTTTCTAAGAGACTTAGAATTCAATGATATCACTTGCACTTACTTATACTTACCTTTTCCTGACCCAAAATTTTAACCAATTACAAATAACTCCATTGACATCATCTGAACCTTTTCATGAGTCCTAGTGGCACTCACTATGGATCACAGGACCCCAAGCTAACATACTGTCTTGCACATCTTGGTATATAGAAATCCCCAGTCAACACACGAGAAAAGAGACATAATACAAAAATGTTAATAACAGCCTGGGAGTGAGAGAGATTCCCAGATGACATGGTAGGGAAGTGGACTCAGAGGTCATTCACACACACACACACAATAATGAGAGTATAACCTTTGATCACCTTCACCTTCATGTCTGATGAGAGCCAGGCCAGCCTCTCATCATGTCACAAATGCCTGTATGGTGCCAGGGAATGACACTGGCTCTTGGTGTGTGTTGTGGGCAAGTGGTGGGTATGGCGTCCTGCTCCAGGAAGGGCTTGTGTGGAGTTAGTGTCCCAACTGCATCAAAAGAGGGAACTCCTGGGTTATTGTTTGATTTCTTTTCCTTTGGGTGGAGGAGAAGAATGAGGAAGGAATTTCAGGAGCTCCCAGTTAATAAAGACTGGATATGGTGTGAGGAATTTCACTAAACCAGAGTAAAACCGGAAGGACAAAAGAGAAACATGGACATTCTCAGTAGACAAGTGTCTGAATCATATGTAAAGGAGATGAATAATATATGGAAGCGGCACAAAACTTTAAATAATAATACAAATAGTCCAAGATCCTATCCAGGTCTCAGATGGATGCTGTCCTCTTCCCAAGGAACCATCTGGTTCTGAAGGTCATGTGTACTTGGTGTGCTCAGAGACCAGAAGCTTCTACTGGACCATGAGGATCCTCAGGGTGAGGAGCTGGATTGAAGGACCTTCGACCTGCAGGGCAAAAGTCATGGATCCTTCAGGTGCTGACGTCAGTTCACTGGTTGTGACCTTTACCATCCCTGTGGTGAAACCTAATGTCCATGATATGGGGGAGGAGATGGAGCCTTAGGGGACCATTTAGGTTTGGAAATGCAGCCTCATGATGGGATCAGGGCCCTTATACACCAGGATTGGGAAAGCTCCCTGCACCCTGGCCCGTTTTGAGGTGCCTGGGAAAGGACGGGGTAGGATGTGGGCGCTCTCCAGACACCACAGCTTCCTGCCCCTGGACCTCAGATGACCGAGACACCAGATCTGTGAGAATGAGTTTTTGTTGTTTGATCTGCCCAGTTTATGTATGATGTTCCAACAGGAGGCAGAGGCTGAAGTCATTTTTTTCTTTATTTAAATTGAATTTACCAACATTCACTATATCCTCAGTGTTCATCACATCACGTAACCTCCTTAACTCCGATCACCCCGTGACCCCATTCCCCACCTCCTCCCTTCCAGTGACCCTCAGTTTTTTTCCCCAGACTTAAGTGTCTCCCATGATTTGTCTTCCTCTCTAGTCTTCCCCACTGTTTCGCGCTTTCCCTTATGGTCTCTTTCAATATCAATGAGACCACATCATTACCTTTCTGTAATGGATTTATTTCTCTCAATATAATGACTCCAGTTCCATCCATGTTGACGGAAATATTATTTCATGTTATTCATTGTGTCTGAAGGCTATGTAATATCCCATTGTATATATAAAACACACCTTATTTTTGTATATTGTTTATTGGAGTGGGATTCGCCAACATATAGCATAACACCCAGTGTTCATCCCATCAAGTGCTCCCCTCAGTGCCCATCACTCAGTCACCCCCAACCCCCGCCCACCTCCCCATCCACTACCCCTTGTTCTTTTCCCAGAGTTAGGAGTCTCTCAACTTCTGTCACCCTCTCTGATATTTCCACTCATTTTCTTTCCATTCCCCTACAATCCCTTTCACTGTTTTTATATTCCCCACGAATGAGATCATAAAATGTTTTTCTTTCTCCGATTGGCATATTTCACTCAGCATAATATCCTCCAGTTCCATCCATGTCGAAGCAATTGGTGGGTATTCATTTTTTCTAATGGCTGATTAATATCCCTTTGTATACATAGACCACAGCTTCTTTATCCATTCATCTGTCAATACACACTGAGGCTCCTTCCACAGTTGGCTGTTGTGGACTTTGCTGCTGTGAACATTGAGGTGCAAGTGTCCCTTCATTTCATTAAATCTGTGTCTTTGGGGTAAATAGCCTGTAGTGCAATGGCTGGTTCCTGAGGTGGCTCTATTCTCACGTTTTCAGGACATTCCATCCTGTTTTCTGTAGTGGCTCTACAAGCCTAATTCCCACCAGGAATGAAAGAGGGTTCTGCTTTCTCAATATTCTCCCTTACATTTATTGTTTCTGGCCTTGTTACTTTATCCATTCTGAGTTGTATAAGTGGGATCTTAGTGTGGTTTTCATTTGTATTTCCCTGATGACAACTCATGTGGATCATTTTCTCCTCTGCCAGTTGGCCATTTGTCAGTCTTCTTTGGAGAAAAGCCTGTTCATGTATTCTCCCCATTTCCTGACTGGATTGATTGTTTTGTTGGGAGCTGAATTTGTTAAGGAAATATCTTGTCCTATTCTGTAGGTTGCCTTTCATTTTGTCGCCTGTTGCATTGTTGTACAAATTCTATCTTGATGAAGTGCTAACAGTTTATTTTTCCCTTTGTTTCCTATGCCTTTTGAGAGGTGCCTTGCTAGCAGTCACTGAAACTGAGGACAAAAAGATGCTACCTGAATTCACCTCTAGGATTTGAATGAACTGCTGTCTCAGATTTCAGTATTTCATTATTTTGAGATTATCTTTGTACTTGGTGTAGCAGAATGGTCCACTTTCATTTTTATGCAGGTGGCTGTCCAATATTTTTCAGATCTATTTTAGGATGTGTATTTTTTCATTAGATATTTTTTCTTGCTTTTTGAGGAGTAGTTGCCTATAGAGCTGGGGGTCCCTTTCTGCGTTCTCTGCTCTGTTTCATTTTTTTTTTATTGGTGTTCAATTTACTAACATACAGAATAATACCCAGTGCCCGTCACCCATTCACTCCCACCCCCCGCCCTCCTCCCCTTCTACCACCCCTAGTTCGTTTCCCAGAGTTAGCAGTCTTTACGTTCTGTCTCCCTTTCTGATATTTCCCACACATTTCTTCTCCCTTCCCTTATTTTCCCTTTCACTATTATTTATATTCCCCAAATGAATGAGAACATATAATGTTTGTCCTTCTCCGACTGACTTACTTCACTCAGCATAATACCCTCCAGTTCCATCCACGTTGAAGCAAATGGTGGGTATTTGTCATTTCTAATAGCTGAGTAATATTCCATTGTATACATAAACCACATCTTCTTTATCCATTCATCTTTCGTTGGACACCGAGGCTCCTTCCACAGTTTGGCTATAGTGGCCATTGCTGCTAGAAACATCGGGGTGCAGGTGTCCCGGCGTTTCATTGCATTTGTATCTTTGGGGTAAATCCCCAACAGTGCAATTGCTGGGTCGTAGGGCAGGTATATTTTTAACTGTTTGAGGAACCTCCACACAGTTTTCCAGAGTGGCTGCACCAGTTCACATTCCCACCAACAGTGTATGAGGGTTCCCTTTTCTCCTCATCCTCTCCAACATTTGTTGTTTCCTGCCTTGTTAATTTTCCCCATTCTCACTGGTGTGAGGTGGTATCTCATTGATCTATGTGTTGTTTTTGCCAGTACCAGGCTATCTTGATGATAAAGGCTTTATAATAGAGCTTGTCTACAAACATTGTTATGCCCTGCAGCTGTAGTTTTGTTTCTGGTTTTTTTTTTTTTCCAATACGATTCTACCTGTTTGGCAACTTAGGAAAAAAATTAAAGAAGACACAAAGAGATGGAAAACATTCTGTGTTTAAGATTAGAACAACGGTTATTGTCAGGGCACCTGTGTTGCTCAGAGTTTTAGTTTCTGCAATTGGCTAGGGTTGTGATCCTGGGGTCCTGGAGTGGAGTCCTGCATCAGGCTTTTGGAAGGGAGCCTGCTTCTCCCTCTGCCTATGTCTCTGCCTCTGTCTCTGTGACTCTCCTGAACAAATGAATAAAACTTTAAAACAAAAACAAAAATATTGGTGATCCCTTCGTGACTCAGCGGTTTGGCACCTCTCTTTGGCCCAGGGTGTGATCCTGGAGTCCCAGGATCAAGTCCCATTTGAGGCTCCCTGCATGGTCCTGCTTCTACCTCAGCCTGTGTCTCTGCCTCTCTCTCTCTCTCTCTCTCGCTATCATAAATGCATAAATAAAATCTTTAAAAAAACAAAAATAAATACTGTGACAATCTCTATGTTGCCCAGAACCTTCTACATATTCAAAGCAATCCTTGAGAAAGCATCCTGGACATTTTTCACAGAGTATGGACATATAATCCTAAGATTTTTATGTCACACACAGAGACATTAGGGACACATGGATGCACTGGCATGGCCCTGCTGTTTTTGTTGTGAGCAGTATCACGTAACCGCCCTCATCCAGTGAAGGGTGCATTTCTCACCTGGAACTAGGACTAATCTGTTGCAAATCATAGGTATCTGTCAAAAAGTCACAGTGGACACACTGAACAGAAGGAGAACAATGATACAAGAGAGTCAGAGATTCTCAGACACTTTGGAACCTCAGTTTAAGGTTGTTCTGTTATAACGTTTCCTGAAGATGGGGATGTGATGACCCAGTGGGATTTGTATCTCACCATCACCTTACAGGGTTGTGTTGTACTGATGGCTGTTAGGTGTGTCCCTTGTCACTGGATGAACATTTGGTGCCCCGTGTCCTCATTTCAACCATCTGTGACTCTCTCTCTGGCCATGAGATCAGTTTCCCTTTAGGATTTCCTCAAGGGAACCCCTCAAGGGACCTACATGACTTATTTACCTCTCATCATTTTATTTAAATTCAGTCATTTTTGTCATGGAATTTGCAACAACCTGGTAACATGACCTGGTTATGTCAATATCTAATAGCTCTACCATCCTATTCCATAGTCTACATGTGAACTTACATGACAGTGAAGCTATTTCAGGGAAGGTAAGTCCACTCATAGACAGAAGGCAGGGGAGTAGCTCTGAATCCTCAGAAGGACGGCATTGGTTGGCTGTGATGATTTTATCAACATTTATACAAATAGCAGCTGTCCCCAAACATGAACACTCGGAAAATAGATGTGAGATGATGGTGGAAGGGATGGAGCACACAGTTCCTCTTGCTGTGTGCAGCCCTCGAACTGAGCTGGGCTTACCTGGATGTCTAAATGCACAGTGCAATTGGCAATGGGTTGTTATCATTTGCTGTTGGTGTTGTTTCCTCTGTAGATGCTGACACCGCACCCTGTTGAGGCCTGTATTGGGGTTTTGTGACTCTTCCTGACTGCATTGGAGAGCCGTTATGAACATGGCCTCCTATCTCAAGCCTGAGATTGAATGTTTGCACCCCGGAGTCTTCAGGGAGCCCTCATAGGAGAGCCATCAAGCCCTTTCTGTCCTCAGTTGACATCTGAATCATGTGTTCACCGTACCTGTCTCTGAGCTGGTTTATCTCAGGCACATGAATGGGTCTCTAAATGACAATATGAAAAGCTCCTGTAATGTGGACCTGGGCTGGTCCTCTGAGGGGGTGACATGAGAGCTGGTTTACTTCCTGACTGCTCGTCTCAGAATAGAGGTCCCATGACCACACAGTGTTCAGTTTATGGAAACAAAGCACAACGCCTGCACTCAGACCCAATGTTCACACGTCTTCAGGTTCCTGTCCTTCTTAACCATCCATCACATGGTGCCACTTTTTCTTCTTGGCACTTAGGGGGTCCTTACTTCCAGGAAATTTCCCCATTTTTCCATTTGAGCACCGTCATGTGAGGTTTGTCCACCTCAGGAGTAGAATTCTACAAGTTCATATGTTCCTCTCTTGTCCTTAAAATCCTTAACAGTAGCTTCTGCAAGCAACCTCCCTCCTGCTGTCATCCTCATGGTTGTATCTCCCCAATGTCAACACTGCACAGCTCCAACACTCCAAAACCTGCTCAGTATTCTATTAGAAGTCTTGCTGTTGTTGTTTTTTCAACTCTGATCAATTTTATGGATGTTCGAAATGATTCAATAACTGTCCAGCTGTTCCAGGGATGTGACAAGGCCTGAGTTCCCCTAATCTTCTGACATGTTAACTTCTCTCTCCCATAATTCTTATACTAAAGATGGTGTGGCGAATTTTTTCTGATTTATATGTTGGAGGTGAACTTTGGACACTGGTGTTTTGTTTCAGAGTGTCGTAAACATATTTTCGCCCCTACTCTGATTCTGGATCCTAAGGACTCATTTTCGTTTGTACAAGCCTACTGAGTATTGTACTAATATTATATTATGTTTCAAGAAGTAATTATAGACATAAGTGGTCCATGCACATAAAGTCATCCAACAAGTGAGATAAGGAACAATGCACCACCTAACAGTGAGACTGGTGCTTCAAGGAGGGCACAGATGCTCCCAAAGGACCAGAATTGCTGGAATATCATTGGTAGGACCCCATGTCTCTGTGCAGGAGACACAGGTGCCATTTGGGTGGTGGGCCCTGCTTGTGGTCTTCCCGATGCATATGATCCATTCAAAGATGGAAAGGGGGTACCCGGCTGCTCAGCAGTTTTGTGCCACGTTCAGCCCAGGGCCTGATCCTGGAGATCAGGGATCGAGTCCCACATCAGGTCCATGCATGCAGCCTGCTTCTCCCTCTGCCTGTGTCTCTGCATCTCTCTCTCTGTATGTGTGTGTGTGTGTCTCATGGATAAATAAATAAAACATTAGAAATCAAAGACGGAATGGGCTAGATTTGGAAACAGAACAGAAGGCATGTATGCAGCAAGCAGAGTCAGGGGGACTGATCTAAGAAAACCAACATTACAGTTGACAAGAGACACAAATTGGAATTGGATTGAAACTGAAATTTCCTGCTGCATTTGTTATCAAAAATACCTGATAAATCCGTAGAAGTTCATGGTATATACTTTACTTCCCTTAGATGGAATATAGTATTTGAATGAAAAAGGAATTCTTGAAAAACTTACACTTGCAAGGCACCACTATACTGTTAGTTTAGGAGGGATGAGAAAAATAGAATTATAGGCTATACAATGGAAAATGTTCATTCTGACACGAGTTTATTATATCCAAAACTCTGCTTGAATGAGCTCATTCTGCATCAGGTAAGCTCTTCAAAGCGATTACAGAAGATCACAGAGTTAACTGCAGTGGAACACAGTGACTGAGTTGTTAGAGACTTACAAATAGAACTGCATTACCTGAAACCCTCTGAAATTCAGCTAAATTCTAAATTTAGAATTACAGGAATATTATAGGCAAGACTCCGTGTCTTTGTGAAGTGGACACAGGCATCTTTTGGTTGGTGGGTTCTGCTGGCAGTCTTCCTGATGCATGTGATCCATTCAAAGTTGCAATGTGTTAGATTTGGAGACAGAAGACAAGTCCTGTACATAGCCCATAGGGTCAGGGGGAATTTCAAAATTAGGGTTGTTTAAAGGCATAGATTGAAAATGAATTTTCCTGTCACATTTGTTATCAAAAATACCTGATCAATCTGTAGAAGGGTTCAAGAGTAGATATTTTTCTTCTCTTAGATGGAATGTACTATTGGAATGTAAAAGGAATTCATCAAAAACTTACAGTGGAATGGCAGCATTACACTGTTCATTTAGGAGGGATAAGAAAAATAGAAATATAGGCTATACAATGGAAAATGTTCATCCTGACACCACTTTATTTTATCCCAAAATCTTCATGAATGCAGCTCATTCTTTATCATGTAAGCTCATCAAGACCATTACAGAAAAGCACAGATTTGACTGGATTGACACACAGTGACTGAGTTGATAGAGAGTTACAAATCCAACTGCATTAATTGAAATCCACTGAAATTCAGTTAAATTCTAAATTTAGCAAAATCATGTGATCCTCAATAAAGGAGGGGTCCACATTTCTAAGGAACCCTGCCACTCTGTCATTCAGGTGTTTCAAGAGGGCCAGTAAGTCCTTTGGAGAGGAGCACAGGCCAGATTCTGACTCACTGAAATGTGCCCAAGGCAAATCACAAACCCTGAATAATTTAAGGGTAGGAAAAAATCACTGTATGGGGAAACATGACACCTATAAAAACAAGATTTCTGTGCAAATATCATTACAAAGTACCACATGGACAAAAAGTCTGAAGTCTGGGATATTACCTAATAAAAATATAGTTTCTCAAAGTAGTCAATATGAACACACAAAGGCAGTCACATCTGCTCTGTTCACAGCAGTTTGACACAAATGATCCCAAGCTGAGCATATTGTGAGAGGACATGTATATAGGGGCCTCCTTCCATGAACTAAAACAGCCCAGACCTGAACCTGCATGTGGGAGAGGCTCCACATCTCCAGGAACCATAGGTAACCTCATGCAGTGTTCAGGTGAGAACACAGACAACTCACTATGGAGTGTGTTCTCAGCTGCATTTTTCTTGACACCATATATAATTCATATGCCATATATATTTCATAATATATATCTCAATATGCGAACATATGGCATAACACCCAGTGCTCATCCTGTCAACTGCCCTCCTCTGTGTCTGTCACCCTGTCACCCCAACCCCCCGCCCACATCCCCTTCCACTATCCCTTGTTCTTGTCCCAGAGTTAGGAGTCTCTCATGTTCTGACTCCCTCTCTGATATTTCCCACTCACTTTCTCTGCTTTAGCGTTTATTCCTTTTCACATTTTTTTATATTCCCCAAATGAATGAGAACATATGTTTGTTATTCTCCTATTGAATTACTTCACTCAGCATAATATCCTCCAGCTCCATCCACATTGAAGCAAATGGTGGGTATTTATCATTTCTAATAGCTTAGTAATATGCCACTGTATACATAGACCACATATTTTTTTATCCACTCATCTTTTAATGGACACTGAAGCTCCTTCCACAGTTTAGTTGTTGTGAACATTACTGCTATAAACATTGAGGTGCAAGTGTCTTGCCATTTCACTGAAACTGCATCCTTAACGCTATTTTAAAAGGTAATTCATGGAGAACAACACACCTTGAGAATGTGAGTGGAGATGAAGTGAGAAAAATGGGATGGGTGACCGTATTGTGACCAGGATGTCATCTGTCTGCAGCTGTCCAAGGTGAAGTACAGCTGCTGGAGTCTGGGGGAGATCGAGTGAAACCTGGTGGGTCCCAGAGACTCTCCTGTGTGGCCTCAAGGTTCACCTTCAGTAGCTACAGCATGCATTGGCTCCGTCAGTCTCCTGGGATGGGGCTACAGTGGGTCACATACATTAGCAGTAGTGGAAGCAGCACATACTTTGCAGACGCTGTGAAGGGTCGATTCACCATCTCCAGAGACAAAGCCAAGAACATGCTTTATCTACAGATGAACAGCCTGAGAGCTCAGGACATAGCCCTGTATTACTGTGCAGATGCAGTGAGGGGACGTCACTGTGAGCCCAGACAGAAACCATCCTGCAGGGACTCAAGCATCGATGGGATGTAGGGGCTCTCATGTCACCAGAGAGTGCTCAGGTCACCAGGCCCTGTTCAGGACAGCAGGGGTGAAATGGAACCAGGATGTATAGGTGAAAGTTCAGGAAAATATCTATTTTCATTTGTCTAAAATACAAAATAAGCTCTTTTGGGTTGAAATCTGGATTAATACAGTTTGTAATATTTTATTTATATTATTGCTCTTAATGTTAGTTTTATGATACAATAATATTTTTAACTATTATTATTTTTATTATTTTTATTAGAGTTCAATTTGCCAGCATATAGCATAACACCCAGTGCTCATCCTGCCAAGTGCTCCCCTCAGTGCCCATCACCCAGTCACCCCAACACTCCACCCACTGCCCCTTCCACTACCCCTTGTTCATTTTGCAGAGTTAGGTGTCTGTCATGTTGTGTCACCCTCACAGAAATTTTCACTCATCTTCTCTCCTTTCCCTTTATTCCATTTCAGTAATATTTATATGCCACAAATGAATGAGACTATATAATGTTTTTCCTTTTTTGATTGAATTTTTTAATCAGCATAATTCCCTCCAGGTCCATCCATGTCAAAGCAAAAGGTGGGATTTGTCGTTTCTAATGGCTGAGTAATATTCCATTGTATACAAAGACTACATCTTCTTTGATACAATAATATTTTTAAATAAAATAGCTTTGTTTTTGTTACATTGAATTAGCCAACTTATACTACATACTTCTTTTCTGATGTTCAATAATCCGTCAGGTGCTTATAACAGTATAGATGACATCATGTGCCCTCTTTAATGCGCGTCACACAATGACCCAATAGATCCACTAACCTCCCCAGCATTATACCTCATTCTGTTTCCTCTAGTTAATGGTTTCTTGTGTTCTGTCTCCCTCTCTAATGATTCCCAGGCTACCCAGCATTAGCCAATGTTACCTTAAAATGTAACATATATCCCACATTAAACAGAAATGATATGATAATTGTCCTCTGATTGACTTATTTTACTCAGCAAAATACCCTCCAGTTCCATCAATGTCACTGTAAATAGTAGGTATTTGATATTTCTAATGGCAGAGTAATATCCCATTGTATATATTCCACATGATATTTATCAATACTTCTGTTGTGGACATCATGACTCCCTCCACAGTTTGGCTATTGTGTACTTTGCTGCTATGAACACTGGGGTTCAGGTGCCCTTTGCATCACTACATCTGTGTGCTTGGGGTAAATACTTAGTAATACAATTCCCAGAGCATATGCCATTCACAACAAAGGAAAGAACCAGAGGTAATACTCTCTGCCATAGATCTAATTAAGAAGGATAAAGTAAAAAATAAGAGCTCAAATACAGGGTATTAATTTTAAAGTTACTAGTTGCATTTCAGGAAAGCTAAAACACACTACATTATAACTTAGCATAGAAATGAACAAATTCAGTTGTAAATTAAAAATGATCAATGTGAGATAGGGTCTAAACTAGATGCTAGGGATCCCTGGGTGGCGCAGCGGTTTAGCGCCAGCCTTTGGCCCAGGGCGCGATCCTGGAGACCCGGGATCGAATCCCACGTCAGGCTCCCGGTGCATGGAGCCTGCTTCTCCCTCTGCCTGTGTCTCTGCCTCTCTCTCTCTCTGTGTGACTATCATAAATAAATAAAAATTTTAAAAAAAGTGCTCTAAGTAGCTATATAAATAAATAAATAAATAAATAAATAAATAAATAAATAAACTAGATGCTGTAACAGCCATGGTAGATAAGGTCGAATGGAGCATAGGTGACATAGAAGACAAGGTGATAGAAAGGAAAGAAGGTGCGGAAAGTAGAGAAAAACAAATAATGGACCATGAAAGGCTTGAAAAATCACTTGTGCCATAAGTTCAAACTAAATTAAAATATTTAGGGCCCAAGAAGGTAAGGAAGAGAGAGAAGGACAGAACGTATATTTGAGAAAATCATAGCAAAGACTCTTTTTCTTTCTTTTTTTGAAAGATTTAATTTATGTATTCATGAGAGACATAGAGAGAGAGGCAAAGACATAGGCAGAGAGAGGAGCAGGCTCTATGCAGGGAGCCTGATGTGGGACTTGATAGTGTGTCTACAGGATCATACCCTGGGTCAAAGGCAGGTGCTGAACAGCTGAGTCACCCAGGAGTTCCAGCAGACTCTCTTTTTCAATAAAAAGACATATCCAGATTGAAAGTGAGAGAGTAAACTCCCACTGATCATGTCAATGGACGTCAAGAGGAAGGAAGAGGAGCAATACTTACAGGAGCTGATCTAGAATTTAAAACAAAGCCTATAATAAAGGATGAAGAAGGATACTATATCACAAAAATTGTTTATCCAACAGAAGTTCTACCTTTTCAAAATATTCACACTGCTAACTTCGAAGAAGACAAGTGCACAAACCAATTAACCCTAAATTTAATGACACTCATGGCTAGTATTACCTTTACAGCAGGGACATCAATGTCCCCTGACAGCAGTGAGAATCATCTAAGCAGAAGTTCAACAAGAAACAAGGGGTTTGAGAGACATACTGGATCAGACATACTTCACAAGTATATCAGAGCAATTTTCCCAGAGCAGAATACACGTTCTTCTTTATTGCATGTGGAAAATACTCCAGAATTGATCATACACATGGTCACAACTCATGTGTCAAGTGGTACAGAACTGTTGAATTCACTCCATGCATATTTTCAGACCAATATGCTATGAAACAAGAAGTCAGGGATCCCTGGGTGGCGCAGTGGTTTAGCGCCTGCCTTTGGCCCAAGGCGCGATCCTGGAGTCCCGGGATCGAGTCCCACATCGGGCTCCCGGTGCATGGAGCCTGCTTCTCCCTCTGCCTGTGTTTCTGCCTCTCTCTTTCTCTCTCTGTGTGACTATCATAAATAAATAAAAATTTTAAAAAAAGAAATGTTTAAAAAAAGAAGTCAAACCCAATAAAACATGGAAAGCCCATAAAGGACAATGTGATAGCACCTCACACCTGTGAGAATGGGGAAAATTAAAAAGATATGAAACAACAAATGTTGAAGTGGATGTGGGGAAAAGGAACCCTCTTGCATTGCTGGTGGGAATTTGAGTACAGTCACTTTGGAAAACTGTGTGGTGGTTCCTCAAAGAGTTAAAAATAGAACTGTCCTACAACCTAGCAATTGCACTGATGGGGATTTACCTCAAAGATACAGATGCAGTGAAACGCCTGGACACCTGTGCCCCCATGCTTATAGCAGCAATGTCCACAATAGCCAACCTGTGGAAGGAGCCCTGGTGTCCATCGAAAGATGGATGGATAAAGACGATGTATTTTATATTTACAATGGAGTATTCCTCAGCCACCAGAGAGGAGGAATACCCACCAATTGCTTCAACGTGAGTGGAACTAGAGGGTGTTATGCTGAGTGAAGTAAGTCAATTGGAGGACAAACATTATATGATGTCATTCTTTCGGGTAATATAAAAAATGGGGTAAAGAATTATAGAGGAAATGAGGGAAAATAAGTGGAAAAAATTAGAGAGGATGACAAAATATGCCTTCTACATCTAGGAAATGAACAGGAGGTAGTGGGAGGAGAAGTGGGTGGGACATGGGATGACTGGGTGATGGGCACTGAGGGGAACACTTGAGCAGATGAGCCGGGGGTGCTATGGTATATGTTGGAATGAACCTTCAATAAAAAATACATAACAATTAAATAAATGCACATAAAAGAACATCTTATTGAAGAAGAAATAAGTGAATGAAGAAATTAAAGAATTTAAGCAAAATTTCAATCAATGAACATTAAATCACAATCATGCAATCCAGTATGTCTCCAAACCCCTTGTTTCCTTGTAAAGCTTTGGGACACATCAAAAGCCATCCACCAAGTGAATGACAGAACAATACAGGTCTTCTCCAGGACCTGATTGAAATGGGAGCATATGCAGTGCATTAGCAGAGTGAAGATGAGGGTAAAACATATTGCCAGGCTGGTGCTCCCACATGCAGAAGAATGAAAGGGGACACTTTTCTTACATCATCACAACAATGGACTCAAAGATCTAAATGAGTTGGGAAACCATCAGAATCCTCAGGAGAACACAGGCAGCCCTTTTTCTACCTCGGCTGCAACCACTTCTAGACGAGTCTCCAGAGGCAAGTGAAAGAAAAGGAAAATGAAGTATGGCGACTTCATCAAGAAAGAGCATTTTCACACAAAGGAATCACTCAGTGTAATTAAAAGGCAGCCTACAGAATGGGAGAAGATATTTGGTAATGTCTTATCAGATTAAAGGCTCGAATTCATATGTAAAATGAACGTATCAATCTCAACAGCCAACAGTATCTCCAATGAGAATAGGGCAGAAGTTGTGAACAGACTTCCTGTCCTGTCCTGAGATCCCACATCACACCATATATTAGGGAGTTCATTCTCATGCAAAATGAAATTCATTTGCTCTCCTAGATTTGCCATATATCAAACAAATCTATATTAGAATAAAGAGTCTGACAGAAAAGAAGGAAAACATCAATGCCTCTAAGTCGAAGATTACCATAGAAATTAGGCAATAATAAAATAAAAGATTTTAAAATCATTCAACAGGAATAAAATAATTTGTTTACATGCATATTGTCAGCAAGGAAAATAATTTCAAAAAACACTTAAAAGGAAGTAATGAACTCAGGGAAAATCCAGGATATCAAATCAAAATAGACCATAAAGTTAATTTCTACACACTAACAACCAAATTTCTGTATAAAATATACAAAACATTCCCCTTTACACTGGTATTACAAATAAATATTTATGACTACACTTGCTTAAGGAGAAAATCCTCTTTAAAAATGAACTATATTAATGAGAGTCTTTCAAAAGGCACAGAAACGCAAAAATAACTACTTTGATGGATTAGAAGTTCATAAATTCACTGTACCAACAAAAGAATGTGATCTACCATTGTGAAGTTATGCCTGTATATAACTTGTAAAGAATTGAATCTAAGACTGGAGCTGACTATATAGTCAGAGGACATGCAAATCAGGCCCTCCCTACACTGATTAAACCAGCTGAGCCCTGACCCTAAACCTGAGGGGAGCCCCAGCCCCAGGATACCCAGGCGGCCCCATTCAGTGCTCAGGGCACAACACAGACAAACCACCATGGAGTCTGTGCTCAGCTGGGTTTTCCTTGTCACTATTTTAAAAGGAAATTCATGGAGAACAAGAGACCTTGAGTCTGTAAGTGGAGGTGAGTGAGCGAAAGAGGTGATGTGGGACCGTTTCCTGACCAGGATGTCTTGTGTCTGCAGGTGTCCAGGGTGAGGTGCAGCTGGTGGAGTCTGGGGGAGACCTGGTGAAGCCTGGGGGTTCCCTGAGACTCTCATGTGTGACTTCTGGATTCACCTTCAGTAGCTATTGGATGAGCTGTGTCCGCCAGGCTCCAGGGAAGGAGCTGCAGTGGGTCGCGTACATTAACAGTGGTGGAAGTAGCACATGGTACACAGACGCTGTGAAGGGTCGATTCACCATCTCCAGAGACAACGCCAAGAACACGCTGTATCTGCAGATGAACAGCCTGAGAGCCGAAGACACGGCCGTGTATTACTGTGCGAGGGACACAGTGAGGGGACCTCAGTGTGAGCCCAGACACAAACCTCCCTGTAGAAGGGGATCGGAACCACCAGGGTGTGCACACTCCTCACCACTTCTGTCTTGAAGGCCCAGGAGCAGGTGCAGAGGGAGGTTCTGGGAAGGTTTCCTGTCTGGGTCAGGGCTTCCTCTCCATGGAACAGTTTCCCCCAGGGAGTCTCTCTGAACACTTGATTGTGTGTTTACCTCTTCAGTCTCTTTCTTAGAGACTTAGAATTCAACTGTAGCACTTGCACTTACTTGTACTTAACTTTTCCTGAACCGAAATATTAACCAATTACAAATAACTCCATTCATGTCATCTGAACATTTTCGTGAGTCAAATTGGCACTCCCTTTAGATCACAGGACCCCAAGGTAACTGTTCTCTTGCACATCACGGTATTCAGTAATCTCCATGCAACACAATTGAAAAGAGACATTCTACAAAAATGCTAAAAACGGCCTGGGATTGAGAAAAATTCCCAGCATGACATGGTAGGGAGGTGGACTCTGAGGTCGCTCTCACAGACACCCAATCATGAGAGAATAAGCTTTAAATACCTTCACCTTCATGTCTGATGAGAGCCAGGTAAGCCTCTCATCACGTCATAAATGCCTGGAGGTTCCTGGGAGGACACTAGCTTAGGTGTGTGTTGTGGGTCAGTGATGGGGACAGGATCCTGCTCCATGAGATTGGAGGAGGTGGGGCCTTAGGATAGCACTTAGGTCAAGAGGTGCAGCCTCATGATAGGTCCAGGGCCCTTAAACACCAGGACTGGGAAAGCTCCCTGCATCCTGGCCCCATGTGAGGTGATGCGGAAAGGACGGTCTAGGACCTCGGTGCTCTCCAGACAGACACCATATGGGCCTGCACCTGGACATCAGATGTCTCACATTCCAGATCTGTGAGAATTAGTGTCTCTGGTTTGCTCCATCCAGTCCATGTATGATATTTCAGGAGTTGGGACAGGCTAAAGTAATTTTTTCTTTGTTTAAATTGAATTTACTAATATTTAATATGCATTCAGTGCTCATCACATCACGTGCCCTCCTTAACTCCAATCACCCAGTTCCCCCCATCCCCCACCCTCTCCCTTCCAGCGACCCTCAGTGTTTTTTCCCCAGAGTTAAGTGTCTCTCATGATTTGTCTTCTTCTGTAGTATTACCCCAGTAAGTTTCACTCCTTCCTTTATGGTCTCTTTCAATATTTCCTATATTACACATATGAATGAGACCATATCATTGTCTTTCTGTGATTAATTTCTCTCAACATAATACCTCCAGTGCCACCCATGTTGAAGGAAATGTTATTTCATGTTATTCATCATTTCTGAAAGCTGTGTAATATACCATTATATATATAAACCACATTTTGAGTATATATTTTATTGGAGTCCGTTTGCCAACATATATTATAATAGCCAGTATTCATTCCGACAGTTGCTCCCCTCAGCTCCTGTCATCTATGCACCCCAACCCCCCGACAATCTCCCCTTCCACTATCATTGTTTTTCCCCCATACGTAGCAGTTTCCCATGTACTGTCACTGTCTCTGATAATTGCCACTCATTCTATCTCCTTCCCCCTCTATTCCCTTGCAGTATTTCTTATGTTCTTTTTATGAGTGAAATCATATAATGTTTTTCGTTCTCTGAATCACTTACTTCACTCAGCATAATACCCTCCACGTCCATCCACGTTGAAGCAAGTGATGGGTATTCATCGTTTCTAATGGCTGAGTAATGTCCCAGTGTATATATAGACCATGTCTCCTTTATCCATTCATCTGTCGATGGACATTGAAGCTCCTTCCACAATTTCTTTATCCAGTTTTCTGTAGAAGGGTTTCATGATTCCTCCCACGGTTTGACTATTGTGGACATTGATGCTGTGAACATTGGGGTGCAAGGGTCCCTTCATTTCAGGAAATTTGCATATTTGTGGTAAATACCCTGTAGTGTAGTGGCTGCGTTACAGGGTGGCTCTATTCTCACTTTTTTAACATTCCTTTCTGTTTTCTGGAGTGGCTGAAAAAGCCTGCATTCCCTCCAAAAGTGAAAGAGACAGTTCCACTTCCTCAATATCCTCGCTTATATTTATTGTTTCCTGGCCTTGTTACTTTATCCATTCTGAGTTGTATAAGTGGGATCTTAGTGTGGTTTTCATTTGTATTTCCCTGATGACAAGTCATGTGGATCATTTTTCTTATCTGCCTGTTGCCCATGTGTAGGTCTTCTTTGGAGAAATGGCTTTTTGTGCCTTCTCTCCATTTTTTCACTGGATTGTATGTTTTGTTGGGTGCTGACTTTGTTAAGGAAATATATTTTCCTATTCTGTACATTGCCTTACATTTTGTCGCCTGTTGCATTGTTGTACAGATTCTACCTTGATGAAGTCCTAATAGTTTGCTTCCCCTATGTTTCCCTGTTGTATCCTATGCCTTTTGAGAGGTGCCTTGATAGCAGTCGCTTCAGCTGCAGATAAAAAGTTGCTACCTCAATTCTCGTCCAGGATTTTGATGGATTAGTGTCTCAGATTTTAGTATTTCATCCATTTTGAGATTATGTTTGTGTTTGGTGTAGCTGAATGGTCCACATTCATTCTTATGCAGGTGGCTGTACAATTTTTTTCAGATCCATTTATTGAAGAGACAGTTTTTCACTAGATATTTTTTTCTTGCTTATTGAGGAGTAGTTGCCCATACAGTTGAGGGTCCATTTCTACTTTCTCTGCCCTTTTCCATTGATCTATGTTTTGTTTGTGCCAGTACCAGGCTATGTTGATGATAAAGACTTTATAATCAATCTTGTCTGCACATACTGTTTTGCCCAACAGCTGTAGGATTTTTTTTTTTTTGGCCAAAATGTTTCTACCTATTTGGTGACTTAGGAAAGGAATTGAAGAAGATGCAAAGGGATGGAAAACCTTCCATTCCCATGGATTAGAACAATGAATGTTGTCAGGGCACCTGTGTTGCTCAGGGTTTGAGTGCCTGCAATTGGCTCAGGTTGTGATCCTGGGGTCCTGGGATGGTGTTCTGCATCAGGCTTTTGAAAGGGATCCTGCTTCTCCCTCTGCCTATGTCTCTACCTCCGTCGGTGTGACTCTTGTGAATAAATAAATATTTAAAACAAAAAAGAAAAATAACTATTGTGAATATCGCTATGCTGACCATAACCTACATACTCAAAGCAATCCTTATCAAAACATCATGGACATTTTTTGCAGAGTATGAACATATAATCCTGAGATTTTTATGGCACACACATAGATATTAGGGACACATTGATGCTCTGGCATTGCCCTGTTGTATTTGTTTTGAAAAGTATCCGTTAGCCTCCTTTTTCCAGTGAAGGGTGCATTTTTCACCTGGAGCTAGGACTAACCTGTTGCAAACCATAGGTATCTGTCAAAAAGTAACAGTGGACACACAGAAGGAGAATCATGATACAAGAGAGTCAGAGACACTCAGACACTTTGGAACTTCAGTTTAAGGATGTTCTTTTATAACGTTTCCAGAAGATGAGGATGTGATGACCCTGTGGGATATGTGTCTCACCATCAGCTTACAGGGTTGTGTTGTACTGATGGCTGTGACATGTGCACATTATCACTGGTGAACATTTGGTGCCCTGTGTCCTCATTTCAAACCCACCTGCATCAGTGACTCTCTCTGGACATGAGATCAGATTCCCTTTAGGATTTTCTCAATGAAACCCCTTAAGGGACCTACATGACTTATTAACTTTTCATCATCTTATTTAAATGCAATCAATTTTGTCATGGGATATGCAACAACTAGGTAAAATGACCTGGTCATGTCAATATCTAACAGCCCTACCATCCTATTCCATAGTCTACATGTGAACTTACATGACGGTGAAGCTGTTTCAGGGAACGTTTGTCCACTCATGGTCAACAAGCCAGTGGAACAACTCCAAATGCCTAGAAACAAGGCAGTAGTTGGCTTTGCCAATTTCAGTAATATTTATACACATACCAGCTGTCTCCAAACATGCACACTCAGAACATAATGGGAGAGGATGGAGCAAGGGATGGATCACACATTTGCTCTGGCAGTGTGTAGAACTGGACCTGAGATGGGCTTGTATAAATCTGTAAATTCACAGTGCAGTTGGCAATGGATTGTTATCATTTGCTATTGTTTTTTTTTCCTCTTTAGATGCTCACATCCTCCCTTGTTGAGGCCTGTTTTGGGGGTTTTGTGACTCTCATTCTGACTGCATCAGAGAGCTGTTTGAACATGGCCTCCTACCTTTATCCTGGGGTTGAATGTTTGAACCCCCAATCTTCAGGGAGCCCTCACAGGAGAGCCATGAAGCCCTTTCTGTCCTCAGTTTACAACTGAACCCCATGTTCACCCTGCTTGTGTCTAAGCTGGTTTATCTCAGGCACATGAATGAGTCTCTAAACGTCAATATGAGGGATTCCTGTGGTGTGGACCCGGGATGGTCCTCTGAGCAAGGGTCTCATGGTCTATTACTTTCTGTGTGCTGGTCTCAGGATAGAGGTCACAGGACCAAACAGGGTTCAGTTTAGGGAAACACAAATCTCAACGCCTGCACTCAGACATAATGTTTACATTGTATATATAAACCACATCTACTTTATCCATTCATCTTTCGATGGACACAGAGGCTCCTTCAACAGTTTCCTGCCACATTTATTATCAAAAATACCCGATAAATCTGTCGAAGGGTTCAAGGGTAGATATTTTTCTTCTCTTAGATGGAATATACTATTTGAATGTAAAAGGAATTCATCAAAATCCTAGAGTGGAAAGGCAGCATTACACTGTTTTCTTAGGAGAGATAAGAAAAATAGAAATATAGGCTTTACAATGGAAAATGTTCATCCTGACACCAGTTTATTATATCCCAAACTCTGCATGGATGCAGCTCATTCTGCATCAGATAAGCTTATCAAAGCCATTACAGAAAATCACAGATTTGACTAGAGTGACACAGTGACTGAGTTGATAGAGAGTTACAAATCAAACTTCATTACCTGAATCACTCTGAAATTCAGCTAAATTCTAAATTTAGCAAAACCATGTCATCCTTGATACAGGAGGGGTCCACTTTTCTAAGGAACCCTGCCAGTCTGTCTATCAGGTGTTTCAAGAGGGCCAGTAAGTCCTGTGGAGAGGAGCACAAGCCAAGATTCTGACTCACTGAAATGTGCACAAGGACATATGAGAAACCCTCTACAATTTAAGAGGTAGGATAAAATCACTCTATGGGGACACATGACACCTATAAAGCAAGATTTACATGCAAAAAGCATTACAAAGTACCACGTGGACACAAAGTCTGAAGTCTGGAATATTACTTAATAAAAACATAGTTTCTCAAAGTAGTCAATATGAACACACAAAGGCAGTCACAAGTTTGACAAGTAGGGCAAGAGGAGAACAGGTAGGACTCAAGGTCAAGGATTATCAGGTAACATTCAAAAACATGAACATGATGTGGTGAAAAATGCCACTAAACAATGATGAAAACTAAGGGGAAAAAGTTGGAGGAGGTGCTTTCATTGATCCTTCAGCTCATTGTGTGTGACCTCTACCATCCCCATGTTGAAACCTAAGGCCCAAGAGATGGGAGGAGGAGGTGGGGCCGTGGGGAGCACTTAGGTCAGCAGATGCATCCCCATAATGGGATCAGGAACCTTATTCACCATTACTAGGAAATCTCCCTGCCTCCTGCCCCATGTAAGGTGACAGGGAAAGGACAGGCTAGGATGTGGGTGCTCTCCAGACACCACATCTGTGTGCACCTGGACCTCAGACATCGCAGACTCCAGAACTATGGGAAATGAAGGTCTTTCTTTTGATTTGCCAAATCCATTTAGATGTTACAGCAGCCAGCACAAGGCTGAAGTTTTATTGTTATTATTATTATTATTATTATTAGTAGTAGTAGTAGTAGTAGTACTATTATTAAATTAAATTAAATTTTCCAAAATTTGCTATACACCCAGGGCCCATCACAGCTCAAACCTCCTTAATGCCCATCACCCAGTTACCCCATCCCCACAACAACTTCCCTTCCAGTGACCCTCAGTTTAATTACCAGAGTTAAGTGACTCTCATGGTTTACCATCCTCTCTAGTATTACCCCGGTCAGTTCCACTGTTTCCCTTTTGGTCTCTTTCCATATTTCTTATATTCCACATATGACTGAGACCATATCATTGCCTATCAGTGATTGGTTTATTTTCTTCAATATAATACCTCAAATTCCAACCATGTTGACGTGAATGTTCCTTCATCTTTTTTTTAAATTTTTTATTTATTTATGATAGTCACAGAGAGAGGAAGAGAGAGAGGCAGAGACACAGGCAGAAGGAGAAGCAGGTTCCATGCACCGGAAGTCCGATGTGGGATTCGATCCCGGGTCTCCAGGATTCCGCCCCGGGCCAAAGGCAGGCGCCAAACCGCTGCGCCAGCCAGGGATCCCTGTTCCTTCATCTTATACATAATTTCTGGCGGCTTAATTATACTTCAATTTATATACCAACCACATCTTCTATATCCTTTTTCCTGTAGAGGAACACCATGGTTCCTCCCAGTTTAATTATTGTGGACATTGCTGCTGGGAACATTGGGGTGCAGGTGACCCTTCGTTTAATAACATCTGTGTCTCTGAAGCTAATACCCAGAATAGCAATGGCTGGGTCATAGGGTGGCTCTCTTCTCAGTTTTTGAGTAAATTTGATTCTGTTATCTGAGGATCCTGCACCAGCTTTCATTCCTACCAACAGTGCAAGAGTTCTCCCTTTCTCCACATCCTCTGCAATATTTGTTATTTCCAGCCGTGTTAGTATATCCATTCTAAGTTGTAGAAGTGGTATCTCCATGTGATTTTCATTTGTATTTCCCTGATGACAATTCATGTGGCTCATTTTGCTTTTTTTAAATAATAAATTTATTTTTTATTGGTTTTCAATTTGCCAAAATACAGAATAACACCCAGTGCTCATCCCGTATAGTCCCCCCTCAGTGCCCGTCACCTATTCACCCCCACTCCCCGCCATCGTCCCCTTCCACCACCCCTAGTTCGTTTCCCAGAGTTAGGAGTCTTCCATGTTCTGTCTCCCTTTCTGATATTTCCCACATATTTCTTCTCTTTCCCTTATATTCCCTTTCACGATTATTTATATTCCCCAAATGAACGAGACCATATAATGTTTTTCCTTCTCTTATTGACATATTTCACTCAGCATAATACCATCCAGTTCCATCCACATTGAAGCAAATGGTGGGTATTTATATTTTCTAATGGCTGAGTAATATTCCATTGTATACATATACCACATTTTCTTTATCCATTCATCTTTCAATGGACACGGAGGCTCCTCCACAATTTGGCTAATGTGGACATTGCTGCTAGAAACATTGGGGTGCAGGTGTCCGGGCGTTTCTTTGCATCTGTATCTTTGGGGTAAATCCCCAACAGTGCAATTGCTGGGTCATAGGGCAAGTCTATTTTTAACTATTTGAGGAACCTCCACACAGTTTTCCAGAGTGGCTGCACCAGTTCACATTCCCACCAACAGTGTAAGAGGGTTCCCTTTTCTCCACATCCGCTCCAACATTTGTGGTTTCCTTCTTTGTTAATTTTCCCCAATCTCACTGGTGTGAGGTGGTATGACATTGTGGTTTTGATTTGTATTTCCCTCATGGCAATTGATGCAGAGGATTTTCTCATGTGCATGTTGGCCATGCCTATGTCTTCCTCTGTGAGTTTTTTCTTCATGTCTTTTGCCCATTTCATGATTGGATTATTTGTTTCTTTGGTGTTGAGTTTAATAAGTTCCTTATAGATCATTGAAACTAGCCCTTTATCTGATACGTCATTTGCTAATATCTTCTCCCATTCTGTAAGTTGTCTTTTAGTCCTGTTGACTGTATCCATTGCTGTGCAAAAGCCTCTTATCTTGATGACGTCCCAATAGTTCATTTTTGCTTTTGTTTCTTTTGCCTTTGTGGATGTATCTTGCAAGAATTTTTCAGACAAATTGACAAAAGAGTTTGAGGGTAACAGATAGAAAATCTCAAGAAGTTTCTTCAATGAGCACAAAGCATGACCAGGGGCTTGATCCCAGGAAATTGCATCATCATCTCATCCGAAATCAAGAATCGATGGCTAACAGATGGCCCATCATCCATGGGCCAATTTTTTAAAGAATGCATTTATTTATTCATGAGCGACACACAGAGACAGAGACATAGGCAGAGGGAGGAGAAGCAGACTCCATGCAGCATGCCTGATGCTCGACTTCTCCCCAGTACTCAGATATCATGCCCTGACCCAAAGCCAGACACTCAACCACTGAGGCACCCAGATGTACCGCTCCAATTTTTTAAACAAAGATTTTTTCTTCCATGAGAGACATACAGAGAGAGACAGAGACACAGGCAGAGGGAGGAGCAAACTCCATGCAGGGAGCCCGATGTGGGATTTGATCCTGGGACTCCAGGGTCACGCCCTGGACCTAAGGCCGGTGCCAATCTGCTGAGCCACCCAGGGATCCCTATCAAGTGATTTTAAACCAAAATCAATACCCATTCTTCTGAAGCTATTCAAATAATATAAATTGAAGGAAAACTTCCAGACTCATTCTCTGATGTCAGCATTACATTCTCCCCCATATTAAAGACCCAGTTATTAAGGAGAATTACAAAAGATTATATTGATGAATATGGATGCAAAAGTCTCACCAAGTTCCTAACACTAAGATCCAACACTACAAAAATACTAACCAGAAGGGAAAAGGATCTATAGTCTCAAACATCTAGAACACTTATGAAAGAAATTGAAGAAGACACACATAGATTGAAAACATTCTATTCTCATGGATTGGAGTTATAAGTATTGATAAAATATCTATGCTACCAAGGGCAATTGACACATTCAATGAAAACCCTATCCAAATACCATGAACTTTGTTCTTGGAAATAGAAGAAACAATCCTAAAACTTGTAAGGAACCAAGAATGATCCTGACGAGACAAGACAATGTTGAAAACAACCCAAAGCAGAAGGTATCACAATTGTGGAGTTCAAAGTTGTGATCATCAAGATGGTATAATATTGGCAGTAAAAGAGGCAGATAGGTCAAAGGAATACCTTAGAGAATGCAGAAACGGAAACACAACTCTACGGTCATATTGTCTTTGACAAAGCACAAAAAAGAGTATCCACTGGAAAAGGACAATCTTTTCAACAAGTGGGGTTGTGAATATTGGGAAGTCACAAGTAAAAAAATGAACCTGGGCCACATTCTTACAAGTGACACAGAGATAAAAATCCGAGTAGAGGGGATCCCTGGGTGGCGCAGCGGTTTGGCGCCTGCCTTTGGCCCAGGGCGCGATCCTGGAGACCCGGGATCGAATCCCACGTCGGGCTCCCGGTGCATGGAGTCTGCTTCTCCCTCTGCCTGTGTCTCTGCCTCTCTCTCTCTGTGACTATCATAAATAAATAAAAATTAAAAAAAATCCGAGTAGATGAAAGTCCTAAATGTGAAGCAGGAAACCATCAAAATTCTAGAGATTTTGTGACCTCAGGCACAACAGTTTCTTGCTACTCAAGTCTTTAGAGGGAAGGAAAACAAAACCAAAGATAAACTATATGGATTCCATCAAGGAAAGGGCAGTTGTACAGCTATGGAAACACTCAACATAATTTAAAGACAACCGATAGGATGGGAGAAGATATTTGCAAATTGATTATCAGAGTAAGGCTGGTTTCCAAAATATACAGCACAATTATCAACCTAAACAAACACAAAATGAAAAATCCAATCAGAAATGTGCAGAAGACATGAACGGACACCCTGTCCTGATATGAGATCCCACCTCACATCATATATCATGTAGCTCATGCACATGCTCAATGAAATTCCTTGTCTCCTGAAGGACTGCCTTTTACGAACTCTGTGATTAGACCAGACAATGAATCCAACAGAAAAGAGAGAAAAAACTTTCTGTCCCACTGGAGGACCTACCAGAGAAACTGGCAGAAAAAATAAATAAATGTGAGGCAGGGCAAGATGACAGGAGTAGGGGTCCTCAACTCACCTGGCCCCGTCAAATACCTAGATAAGTTACAAACCATCCTGAACACCTACAAATTCGACCTGAGATTTAAAGAGAGATTGGCCGGAACACTACAGAGAGAAGGGTTTTCACTTCTAACAATGTAGGAAGGCAGAAATAATAAAACAAAAAAAAATCAACTAGGGGAGGAGCACCGTAATAAGTCCATGTAAGGCCCACAGCTAAAGCCTCCAGGACAGGAAAGTCCAGCCCGGGAGAAGCTGGAACATTATAAATCCACGCTGTGTCTTCCCATACAGAAAAGTGATTACTAGGAAAATTGGGCAAAATCACAGGAGGGGCATTGAAGCATCCAGTTCCCAGTGTCACTAGTAGAGGAAATGAGTCCAGGGACAAGTGCACCAAATGTGGGATCTCAGTAAAGGGCTGAAACACGCACCAAGCAGGGCATGTAGGAGAAACCAATCTGTCCAGGGGCTGGGGGTGAGATCTCAAGAGGGAGCTGTCTGTGTCCCGCTGGCTTCGGGAAACTTGATCCATGGGAGCACGATTCCAGCAGCCAGGGCCCTGGATCCCAGGGCACAGAGTGGATACATACCAGGAACCTGGACTTCCCCTGGAAGAGATGGAGATGGGGAGGGCACAGGACAGGGAAGACTCTCATGCCACTGGGGGCCCTGCAAGCTGTGCAGACCTGCACCCACAGGCCAGGCTGTGAGCATCTAGGCCAGTGCAGACTGGGAGACTGTGGTAGTTACTGAGGGGAGCTGATTGCAGGGTTCGAGAACTGGCTTCCACTGTGTTGCTGTTCCTCATTGTTTCACCTTGTGCCTGGGAGAGAAGGGCTGCCAGGGAACAAAGGACTCACACGGTAAACAGCTCCCACTATGCCCAACACCCAGCAAGGGTGAAAGGAGGGAAAATGAGTGGGAAACATCAGTGAGGTTGACAAACTATGAGAGACTCCTAACTCTGGGAAACGAACAAGGGCTAGTGGAAGGGGAAGTGAGCAGATGGTTTCAGTGATTTGGCGATGGGCACTGACGGGATGAACACTGGGTGTTTGTTATAGGTTGGATTAAACTTCAATAACAATATATAATAAGGGCAGCCCTGATGTTTCAGAAGTTTATAGCTGCCTTCAGCTCAGGGTGTGATCCTGGACCCCGGGATCAAGTTCCACATTGGGTTCCCTGAACGGACTCTGCTTCTCCCTCTGCCTGTGTCTGTGCTTCTCTCTCTCTTTGTCTGTCATGAATAAATAAATTATATATATATATATATATACATATATATATATCATATATATACGTACATATATTATGTACATATATATAATTCAGATAAATAACATCTAATTGAAGAAGAAATGGGTCAATGAAGAAAAAAAGAAGAATTTAAGCAAAATTTTGATCAATGAAAATTAAATCATGACTTGTTAATGCTTTGGATACACCAACAGCCATCCACAGATGGAATGACTGACGACTACAGGTCTTCCTCAAAAACAGGAAAAGTCTAAAACAAGCAAGATAACCCTGCACCAAAGAGGCAAAATAAAAAGATCAAAGAGAGCCTAAACCTAACTGGATAAGAGAAAAAATGAATATTAGAGCATAACTTAAGTATATAGAAATAAAAAAAGGCAAACAAACTTAGGAGCTAATATTATGTAAATATTAGTAAGTGTAAGAAATCATGAGATAGATTTGATAATTTAAAAGTGAAAGTACCCAAACTAAAAAATCATGAATGAATGAGGAGAGATCACAACAAACACCTAAGAATTACAAGCAAGTATAAGAAGAAATTTTGAGCCGTTATAAGCCAAGTTATTGGGTGATCTGGAGAAATGGATGCAATCCTAGGAACACAAAAACAACCAAAACAGAAACAACAATGAATTGAACAGACTTCACAGAACAATTACCTGGAAATAAAAATGAATCATAATTAAAAGCCTCCCAAAAGCAAGATTATATGGACAGATGATTCCCCAGGGAAATTCAACAAGAACAATTAGTATCTATTCTTCGAAAACGATTCCAAATAATAGAAATTGAAGGAAAACTTCCAGACTCATTTTCTGATGTCAGCATTACCTTGATCCCTAAACCTAACATCCCAGTAAGAAGGAGAATTACAGAAAAATTCCATTGGTGAATCTGGATGCAAATTTCTCAGCAAGATCCTAACCAGGAGGATCCAATAGTATATTAATAGGATTATTCACAACAATGAAAAAAATGGGCTTAATTCTTGGGCTGCAAATGTGGTTCAGTATGTGTTAATTGAACAGTGTGATAATCCCATTAATAAAAGAAAGGATAAGAGCCATTTTATGCTCTCAACTGATGCCCAAAAATAATTTGACAAAATATATTATTCTTTCTTGATAAAAATCTTTTCCTGTGTACGGATAGGGGGATAAATCCAAATTCATAAAAGCCATCTACAGAGGCTACACAAAGAATGTCATCCTCAACATGGAAAACCTGAGACCATTTCTCCTAAGGTCAGGAACATGACAGGATTCTGCACTGTCACCACTGTTATTCAACATAAAACTAGACATCCAAGCCTGAGTAGTCAGAAAAAAAATCAAAAGTCATGCAAATCACCAAAGAAAAAAAACAAACTTTCACTCTTCACAGATGACAAGATACTTTAAGGAGAAACTACAAAGTTTCTATTGAAAAATTGCTGGAACTGATACAGGAATTCAGCAATACCTGAGCATATAAAATTAATGCAAGTAAGTCAGTGGCATTGCTATATACCACAAATGAAAGAGAAGAAAGACAAATCAAGGACAATGAATCTCATTTATCATTGCATCAGAAAATTCATATAATGGGAATAATCCTAACCAAAGAGGGAAAGGACCTAGATCTAAAAATTCTAAAATACATAAGAAAGATATTAAAGAAGACACAAATATATGGAGAAACATTCTATTCATATGGAGAACATTCTATTCCTATGGAGAGAGAGAGTGAATATTGATATAATGTCTATGCCACCAACAGCATATTCAATACAAACCCTATAAAAACACCACAAACATTTTTCTAGGAAATGGAACAAACAATCCTAAAACATGTAAGGAAACAAAACAGATTCTGACTAGGCAAAGGGACATGGAAAAAAAACCCAAAGCAGAAGTCATCACAGTTGGGGATTTCAAAGTTGTGGTCATCAAGACCGTATAATCGTGGCAGTAGAACACGCACATAGGTCAATGGAATAGAATAGAGAACCCAGAAATGGACACACAGCTCTGTGGTCAACTTATTCTCGACAAAGTACAAAAGACTATCAACTGGAAAAAGGACAATCTCTTGAACAAGTGGTGTTGGGAGCATTGGACAGCTGCAAATAGAATGAACCTGGCCACATTCTTACACTCCACACAAAGATAAACTCAGAGTAGATGAAAGACCTAAATGTGAGTCAGGAAACCATCAAAATCCAAGAGATTTTGTGACCTTGGGCACAAAAGGTCCTTGGTACTTAAGTCTCCAAAGGGAAAGAAAACAAAAGCAGAAATGAACTTCATGGACAACACCAAGGAAGGAGCTGTCCACAGCTATGGACGCACTGAACATAATTAAAAGGCACGTAAAAAATGGGAAAATATAGAGACGCCTGTGTAGCTTGAGCATCTGTCTTTGGCTCAGTGATCCCAGGGTTCTGGGATTGAGACAGCATCAGACTCCCTGTGGGGAGCGTACTTCTCCTTCTGCCTGTGTTTCTGCATCTCTCTCTCTCTATCTCTCATGAATAATAAATAAGATATTTGCAAATCTATCTTCAGATTAAGGCTGGTTTCCAAAATAGAGAAAGAAATCATCAAACTTAACTACTACAAAGTGAAAACTACAATCAGAAATGGGCAGAAGACATGAAGAGACACCCTGTCCTGAGTTGAGTTGACGACTCTCATCTTATATCAGGTAGGTCATCCACATACAAAATGAACTTTATTGTCTCCTCTAGGTCAGCCTTATATCAACTGCATGATTAGAACAGACAATGGATCCAAAGGAAAAGAGGGAAATATTTTCTGCCCCATACTGTAGGACCTACCAGAAAACCTGGCAAGAAAATTACATAAAAGAAATGAAAAATTGGTAAACTGAAAGAAAATAATTTGTTTGCCTATGTCAATGTCTTAAAAGAGTCAATGAGTAAAAACCTCACATAAAAACTGGAAGAAATAACTCATGAGTTCAGGAAAAAATATGGATGTAAAATAAGCAACTAAAATAAAAGTATGTTTCTACAACCTGACAACAAATTACCTATATAAAATTAACAAAATGATTCGTTTTTCACTGGTATCAAAAATAAATATTCAGGATTAAAATTGACTAAGGATATAAAATACTCTGTGGAAAATGACCTACATTAATGAAAGTCTTTTTTTTTACATGAATTTTTATTTATTTATGATAGTCACACACAGAGAGAGAGAGAAGCAGAGACACAGGCAGAGGGAGAAGCGGGCTCCATGCACCGGGAGCCCAACGTGGGATTTGATCCCGAGTCTTCAGGATCGTGCCCAGGCCAAAGGCAGGCGCCAAACCGCTGCACCACCCAGGGATCCCCTAATGAAAGTCTTTTGAAAATGCAGCCAGAAATGCAAAGATAACTCTGTTTACACGTTAGACCTTCATATAGTCAGAGTGCTATATACACAAATTGCTAGAGAATTGTGGTGCAACACTTGTGTTGACTTTTAAAGACTCGAATGTAAGTCTGGAGCTGGTTATATACTCAGAGGATATGCAAATAGGGCCTTCTCTCCACTGATTAAAGCAGCCCAGCCTCAAACCTGCAGCTGGGAGAGGAGTCCCAGCCACAGGATCCCCAGGTGACAGCATTCAGTGATCAGGAGAGAATAGAGGCAACTCACTATGGAGTCTGAGCTCAGCTGGGTTTTCCTTGTCACTATTTTAAAAGGTAATTCATGGAGAACAAGAGACCTTGAGTCTGTGAGTGGAGGTGAGTGAGAGAAACAGGGGATGTGGGACAGTGTCCTCACCAGGATGTCTTGTGTCTGCAGGTGTCCAGGGTGAGGGGCAGCTGGCGGAGTCTGGGGGAGACCTGGTGAAGCCTGAGAGGTCCCTGAGACTCGCCCGTGTGGCCTCTGGATTCACCTTCATTTCCTATACCATGAGCTGGGTCCACAAGGCTCCTGGGAAGGGGCTGCAGTGAGTCGCATGAATTTATTCTAGTGGAAGTAGCATGAGCTATGCAGACACTATGAAGGGCTGATTCACCATCTCCAGAGACAATGCCAAGAACATGCTGTATCTGCAGATGAACAGCCTGAGAGCTGAGGACATGGCCGTGTATTACTGTGTGAATGATACAGTTAGGGGACCTCAGAGTGAGGTCCTCAGAGTGACACAAACCTCCCTGTAGAAGGGGATCGGGACCACCAGGGGGTGCACAGTCCTCACCACTTCAGTCTTGAAGGCCCAGGAGCAGGTGCAGAGGGAGGTTCTGAGAAGGCTTCCTGTCAGGATCTGGGATTCCTCTCCATTGATCAGGTTCCCCAGGGAGCCTCTCTGGACAAAGGAATTTGTGCTGAACTATGCAAGGTCTTATTTAGAAACTTAGTTTATATAGGAAAACAACTTCTTTATATGCTCCAAAGACAGAGTTGCATATATCTATTTAATATTTTTCCTGAATATGAATAATATACACATAACTCCATGTACCTCATCTTTAGTTGGATCAGCAATGCAAGAGAGTTGGTCGGGGGAATGGGGTGACAGGGTGACAGGAACTGAGGGGGGCACTTTAAGGGTTGAGCACTGGGTGTTACGCTATACTTGGCAAATTGAACTCCAATAAAAATATACATTAAAAAAACAGACCATGCACACCCCAAAAATCTGACTTCTAGGTAAATGAGAACAATGATTAAAGAGAAGCAGCAAAATTTATGAAGTGATAATGAACTTGGATCGAGGACTTACCCAGACTCTCAAGTGCAAGCTATCCTTTTACCAAGGTCACCAGCTGGTTCAGATGGCCAAGTGTACACTGTGTGCTCAGAGACCAGAAGTTTCTACTGGATCCATGAGGTTCATTAGGGCGAGAAGCTGTATTGATGGACCTTCCACCTGCAGGGAATAAGTCATGGATCCTTCAGGTGCTGAAGGATCATCTCACTGGGTGTGACCTCTACCATCCCTGTGGTGAAACCTAAAGTCCATGTGATGGGAGGAGGAGGTGGGGTCTTCAGGGAGCACTTAGGTCATGAGGCTTAGTCCCATTGAGGAATCAGGTCCCTTATACACCAGGACTGGGAAAGCTCCCTGACTCTTGCCCCATATGAGGTGACAGGGAATGGAAGCCTAGGACATGCGCATTCTCCAGGCATCATATCTTCCTGCAGCTGGACCTCAGATCCCCAGACTCAAGAACTGTGGGAATGAGTGTCTGTTGTTTAATCCACTCCGTCCATGTAAGTTGTTCCAGCAGGGGGCACAGGAACATTAGTGACACATTAGTGACACATGAACCCAAACACCAATGCTTTGGTGTTTCCAAGAGTGATGAATGTGATGACCCTGAGGGATTTGAGTGCCATCATCTCCTTATGGAGTTGTGTCATACTGACTACTGTGAGTCGTGTGCCTCAGCTACATTTAGCATTTGACTTTTTACTTCATATGCAATCCCTTTTGTAAAAGGTCCCTGCACCATCCAGGTAACAGGACCTGGTTATGACAATATCTAACAGCTCTGCCATCCTATCCCATAGTTTACACATTAATGCAGCTGAGAGTGCAGTTGTGTCAGGAAGTTAAGTCCACCCATCATAACTCAGCCAGTGTGGCAGGCCCAAATGAACTTAACATGAGGAGTGGCCCAGCTTTGTCCAAAATCAGCATGATTTGTGCATTTATCTCCTTTTCCCAAACTTGCACATCCAGGACTTTAATCATGAGAAGATGAAGAAGAGGGTGGAGCACAGAGGTTCCATAACACATTGGAGGCCCAGGACCTAGGTGGATGTTTGATGAATATGTAAGCAGACTTTGGGGCAGAAAGTTGTTCTATCTGCAACACAACCCTCCCTCCTGACTGTGTCCGGGACCCTGGCTAGCCCTTTGAAGACATTCTCCACATGGGAGCAAGAGGAGCCAGGGCTTATTGAATGAGATCCCATTCATCCCTTATTGAATGAAGTCCCAAAGGTCACTGCAGACCCTGTTCCCAGGAAATCCCCAGGAGCTAGGACTCACCTTCCCCTTTCCCAGTTTCATAAAAAGTCAAGTCACAAGTGCACGGCCTCAGCTGGGAAATAGATGGTGCCCAGCCCTCATGTATTTGCCTTTTGGTCCTCCTCACCTAGGACTTACCAATTTTCTTCATTTCTTACATTTTCTTAAATCATTTCTGTGGATTCATGACGACATGGACTCAACCTTCTGAACTGAGGTCCCTGCTGTCCTGAGAGCCAGGTACCATGGAAACTAGAGCAACATTTACAATCATAATAACACCTATGGTCAAGCCAAAAGGATCATTTACTCACCTGGGGCACATATGGTTCTTGGGAGGAACAGTCTCAACTTAGGTGGAAAGGGTAGGGTTATTGTCCCCTTCTCACACAACAGGAGACACGGAGCCCCACTACGCAGGCACTTCCATGATTACTAGCTCCAAGATGAGCTCCCACCACCTTCCAGTCCCTAATTCCACATGGGAAGTACGAGGATAAGGGGGCATCTGGACATGTGCTTATGGGATCCATCTAACCATCCTGGTTCTTCACCTTGATTTCTCCATCCTCTGATTATGAACAGTTGACTCTATATCAACAACTACATGAATTTATATTTAAATTTCAATTCATGTATTTTACTCATTTTATTAGAATATCCCTTAGTCAAAATCATTATCTGCCTGTCTTACATACGTGATAACATCACCGTCAGATCACATCTGCACTTGCCTGTCTGCAAGGTTTAGAATTTCTCCCAGAAAGAGCAGAAACTATCTTCCCCCAAGTGAGTCCAAGCCCCAAATGTCTCTTCCTTCTTGGATCATGAGGTTTCCCCAGGATCTCATAGCTGCTCACTATCCTCAACCAGATCTGGTCCCAAACACAGAGGAGATGCTTAATTCATAGCAATTTGCTTTTCAGGACTTTATAGGATGGCATCTATCTGAAATTACTTTACCCCACAAGAGGTCATAGCATGCATTTTTAAGGGTTCTCTTGAGGTACTGGACCCATAGCCCATTGGCTCACATGACTTAATAGGCTGATAGGTCCTTGATCTACATTCATGAGGTGGGGATCCAGGGAAGCCAGTGGAGTAATTCTCGTCTGACTCTGAAGTAATCTCTCATTAGAGAATTGGGAGACGTGCATGTGTAACTGTCTCCAAGGCAGGAGGACATGGATGTTTCAAATCAAGCCTCCAGGCAAGAAGAATGATGGAACTCTTCATCCTTCTGTTATTTATTCTATTCAGAACAACTGAGGTGTCCATTTTTCTTTTTTTTTGAAGAGTTTATTTATTTATTCATGAGACATACAGAGACAGTCACAGAGACGGGGCAGAGAGAGGCAGGGTCCATACAGGAAGCTCAATGTGGGACTCGAACTTGAGACTTAAGAAAGACCTGAGCTGAAGGCAGATGCTCAACCACTGAGCCACCCAGGTGTCCTGAGTGTCTGTTGTTTAAATCCACCCAGTTCTTGTACAATGTTACAGTATCCATAAAATGGTACAACCCTAGTGACACATGGATCCAAGTAATGATGCTCTGGCATTTCCACAAGTTATGTCTCTGATGACCCTGAGGGATTTGAGTGGTACCATCTTCCAGAGTTGTGTTATACTGACTGTTGGGAGGTGTGTGCCTCTCCACTGGGAACGATATTGGTCCCCCATCTCCCCAAACTAATACCTATCTGTGTCTGTCACTCTCCCTCCATAGCTGAGGGGGGTTTCCAATGGTGAGCTCATTACTAGAAATCCACAAACACCTCCAATAACTGTTTATTCTTTATCTATATGTTTATATGCACTCATTCTTCTGAGTGTTTCTACACCATCCTGGTGGCATGATCTGGTGTTGACAGTATCTCTCAGCTCTCCCATCCTATCCAGAGTTTACACGTGAACTCCCTGGTAGAGCAACTGTTTCAGGAAGTGAAATCCAGTCATGGAAAGTGAGTTCCCTGACTGCAAGAAAAAAAACTCTGGTGGGAACGACCCCTTCTCTGTATCAGGAGGGAAAAAATGATCCTCAGAATCAGAGTAGGGAATGTAGGACCCAGAAGGCTCTGCAAACAACCCTTGTCGTTCTTCACTCATTAAGTGATCCAAACACAAATCCTGGTCTTCAATATCTACAAATGCAATGTTGTATTGTCTAGGAGACAGAAGGGCTGCCTCAGCAATCATTGTCTGGGTGTCGTATTTTACATAGCTCATGCACGTGGAAAATGAAATGAATCTCTCCTTACATATGTCTTATATCTACTGATTTATTAGATGATAAAAAGAAACCAGAAAAACAGAAGAGAAATATTTCTAATGCAACAGGTTGAAGACATACTGAGGGAAATTAGGCAATTAAAAAATTAATTCGGAGAGGGAAGAAAAATTGTTTCCATATGACATGATCTGCTAAAGTGGCAATGTCTACAAATTCCACAAACTCTAGGAATTAATGATGTCAGGGAATGTTCAGGATATAAAATAAACAAATAAAGCTATGATTCCAAAGACTAAGAAAAATTATCTATATAAAATCCTATATAAAATTCATAAAATATGACTTTTGCTAACATCAAAAAATATTTAGGATTAAATTTCAATAGAAGATAAGATACCATATTAAAAATGATGTATTTTGACGAAAGGCTTTTTTTTAAAGAAAACAGAAATGAAAAGATTACTATGCTCCCAGATGAGAACATCATATTTCCACAGTGACATCTGCAAAAAGTGATCTGCAAAGGTAATGCAATCCTTGCTATTAACTTGTTAAAATCGAGTTGTGGTCAGAAGCTCAATATATACTCATAAGACATGCAAATAGGACCCTCCCTCCGCTGATTAAACCAGCCCAGCCCTGACCCTATAGCTGGGAGAGGAGCCCCAGTCCCAGGATCCTCAGGTGACCTCATTGAGGGATCAGGACTGAACACAAACAACTCACCATGGAGTCTGTGCTCTGCTGGGTTTTCCTTGTCGCTATTTTAAAAGGTAATTCATGAAGAACAAGAGACCTTGAATATGAGAGTGGAGGTGAGTGACAGAAACAGAGGACGTGGGACAGCATCCTGACCAGGATGTCTTGTATCTGCAGGTGTCCAGAGTGAGGTGCAGCTGGTGGAGTCTGGGGGAGACCTGGTGAAGCCTGGGGGATCCCTGAGACTCTCCTGTGTGGCCTCTGGATTCACCTTCAGTAGCTATGACATGAACTGGGTCCGCCAGGCTCCAGGGAAGGGGCTGCAGTGGGTCGCATACATTAGCAGTGGTGGAAGTAGCACATACTATGCAGATGCTGTGAAGGGCCGGTTCACCATCTCCAGGGACAACGCCAAGAACACGCTGTATCTTCAGATGAACAGCCTGAGAGCCGAGGACACGGCCATGTATTACTGTGCGGGTGACACAGTGAGGGAACATCAGTGTGAGCCCAGACACAAAACCTCCCTGGAGAAGTGGATCAGGACCACCAGGGGGTGCACACTTCTCACCACTTCCCCCTTGAAGGCCCAGGAACAGGTGATGAAAGTTCTGGGCAGGTTTCCTGTCATGGTCTGGGGCTTCCTCCTCATAAAGCAGGTTCCCTACGGTGTCTCTCTAGACCCATGATTCAGTGTCTCCTTATAAACTTTCTAATTTTTAATGTTTGTTTTTATACACAGTATTGTTTACATGTGCTAAAGACAAATCTCCTTACACTTCTCTCTACTGTCCTTACACATCATTTAATGACTCATATCTCAGTGCACCTCAACTTGTCTTTTAGGAGTTCCACCTTTATACACTGTTCATTAGAGAACTTCCCTGCTCAGCGTGCAAGGTTGGTAGAAGCAGCATGAACCATATGATGGACAGGAAACTATAGACGGATCAGGAGTAGAAAGCAAGAATGGGAACTTTTGGAGGCATCACTATAAGGAACCAAACTACTAGCATTCATGCTAGTGATAATGTGGAAAAGCAGTGGAAACTCCCCAAGGGTGTTGCTAGGATGTGGAATCCAGAGGTCATGCACATATGCATGCACACAAATGCACACACACATGCACGCACACAGACACACACACGAGACTATAAATCATTATCATATTTACCGAGTCTGTTTAGAGCAGGGAAGGCCTCATAGCAAGTCATAAATGTTTGGATGGAATAAGGAAGGACACTGACTCAGGGTGTGTGTTGTCGGTCAGTGGTGGGGATGGGGTTCTGCTCCAGGAGGAGATTGTGTGGAGTCAGTGTCCCCCATGCACCAAAGGTGGGACAACCTATGGGTTCTGGTTCGATGACCCATATTTATGGTGCAGGAGAATAGGGGGGAATGGATGTCCAGAATCTAGCAGGTACATTCAAAATATGGTGTAAGGAATCATTCCACTAAACAAGTATGAAAACCGGTAGAACAATAGAGAGAATTGTTTGTTCTAAGTATGAAAAAGTCCGAATTAGAGGGAAGTTAGATGAATGTTTCTTCCAAGCCTCACACAGTATAAAGTGATTATAGAAACAGTTCAAGGATAACCCAGAGTCTCAAGTCGAAATTGTCCTCTCCCCAAGGTCACTAGCAGTTTCTCATGGCCAACACGCACATAAGGAAATGCTCTGCATCACTTGCCATCAGGGAAATACAAATCAAAACCACGATGAGATACCACCTCACACCAGTGAGAATGTGGAAAATTAACAAGACAGGAAACACCAATTGTCAGAGTGGATGTAGAGAAAGGGGAACTCTCGTGCACTGTTGCTGGGAATGTGAACTGGTACAGCCACTCTGGAAAACTGTGTGGAGTTTCCTCAAAGAGTTAAAAATAGACCTGCCCTATGACCCAGTAATTGCACTGCTGGGGATTTACCCCAAAGATACAGATGCAGTGAAACACTGGGACACCTGCACCCCGATATTTCTAGCAGCAATGTCCACAATATCCAAACTGTGGAAGGAGCCTTAGTGTCCATCGACAGATGCATGGATAAAGAAGATGTGGTTTATGTATACAATGGAATATTACTCAGCCCTTAGAAATGACAAATACCCACCATTTTCTTCGACATGGATGCAACTGGAGGGTATTATGCTGAGTGAAATAAGTCATCAGAGAAGGACAAACATTATATGTTCTCATTCAGTTGGGGAATATAAAAAATAGTGAAAGGGAATAAAGTGGAAGGGAGAAAAAATGAGTGGGAAATATCCGAATGGGAGACAGAATATGAAAGACTCCTAACTCTGGGAAATGAAGTAGGGGTGGTGGAAGGGGATGTGGGTAGATGGTGAGGGTGACTGGGTAACAGGCTCTGAGGTGGGCACTTGACGGGATGAGCACTGGGTGTTATTTTATATGTTGGCAAATTGAACACCAGTAAAAATTAAATTTATAAAATAAAAATTTAAAAAAATTTAAAAAATCAAGAAGAAATTTGGAAGAGGAGACAAATATTCTCAACAAGGTACTAGCCAATAAGTTCCATGAGTATATTAAGATGATTATTCACCAGGACCATCTGAGATTTTTCCCAGGGATGCAAGTCTGGTTCAACACACATAAAGCAATCAATGTGATAGATCCTACCAACAAGAGAAAAAACAAGGACTATACCATCTCCCAGTAGATGCGGGGAAAGAATTAGACAAATACAGCATCCTTTCCTTATCAAAGCTCTTTAGAGTGTAGGGTTAGAGGAAATATTATTCAGTATGTTAAAAGCCATCTACAAAAAGCCCACAGCAAATTTCATTCTCAATGGGGAAACACTGGGAGCCTGTCCCCTAAGATCAGGAACATGACAGGGATGGCTGCTCTCAACACTACTTTCCACTAGTACTAGAATTCCTAGCCTCAGATATCAGACAAAAAAGTAAATAAATGGCATTCAAATTAACAACAAATTTTGGAGAGGATATGGAGAAAGGGGAACACTCTTGCAGTATTGATGGGAATGTGAAATGTTGCAGCCACTCTGGAAAACTGTGTGGAGGTTCCTCAAAGAGTTAAAAATAGATCTGCCATATGACCCAGCAATTGCACTGCTGGGGATTTACCCCAAAGATACAGATGCAGTGAATCACCGGGACACCTGCACCCTGATGTTTATAGCAGCAATGTCCACAATAGCCAAACTGTGAAAGGAGACTCAGTGTCCATTAAAAGATATACCGATAATGATGATGTATTCTCAATATACAATGGAATATTACTCATCCATCAGGACTGAAGAATACCCACGATTTGCTTCAACATGGATGGAATGGGAGGGTATTATGCTGAGTGAAGTAAGTCAATTGGAGAAGGATAAACATTATATGGTCTTATTCATTTGGGGAATATAAAAATAGTGAAAGGGAATAAAGGGGAAAAGAGAGAAAATGAGTGAAAATATCAGTGCGGGTGACAAAGTATGAGAGACACCAAACTCTGGGAAATGAACAAGGTTTAGTGGAAGTGGAGGTGGGGAGGGTGTTTGGGTGACTGGATGACAGGCACTGAAGGGGGCACTTGACATGATGAGCATTGGGTGTTATGCTATATGCTGGCATATCGAACTCCAATAAAAAATATATAAACAAAAAAGAGAACTACATAAAAGAAATGAAAAAATTCTAATCTGAAACAAAATAGTTTGCTTGCTAAGACGGTGTCTTAATATATTCAATGAGTGAAAACCTCACATAAAAAATGGAAGAAATAACTTGTGAGCTCAGAAAAAAAAAACAGTATATAAAATCAGCAACAAAGTAAAATAAAGATATCTTTCTACAAACTAACATCTAATTACCTATACAAAATTAACAAAATAATCCTCTTTACACTAGTATCAAAATACATATTTAGGATTAGAATTTACAAAGGATGGAGCTTTCTGAGATAAAATACTCTACGAAAAATGAGCTAAATTGATGAATGTCTTTTGAAACTACACCCAGAAATGCAGATATAACTCTGCTAACACATTAGAACTTCATATAGTCATAGTGCCATCTACACAAATTGCTAGAGAATTGTGGTGCAAAAATTGTGTTGACTTCTAGACTCGAATGTAAGTCTGGAGCTGGTTATATAGTCATAAGACATGCAAATAGGACCCTCCTTCCACTGATTAAACCAGCACAGCCCTGATCCTGCACCTGGGAGAGGAGCCCCAGCCTCAGGATCCCCAGGTGACCCCCTTCAGGGATCAGGAGAGAACAGAGACAACTCACCATGGAGTCTGTGCTCTGCTGGGTTTTCCTTGTCACTATTTTAAAAGGTAATTCATGGAGAACCAGAGAACTTGAGTATGTGAGTGGAGGTGAGTGAGAGAAACAGGGGATGTGGGAGTTTCTTGACCAGTATGTCTTGTGTCTTCAGGTATCCAGGGTGAAGTGCAGCTGGTGGAGTCTGGGGGAGACCTGGTGAAACCTGGGGGATCCCTGAGACTCTCCTGTGTGGCCTCTGGATTCACCTTCAATAGCTACGACATGAGCTGGGTCCACCAGGTTCGAGGGAAGAGGCTGCAGTGGGTCGCATACTTTAGCAGTGATGGAAATAGCACAAGCTCCGCAGACGCTGTGAAGGGCCGATTCACCATCTCCAGAGACAATGCCAAGAACACGCTCTATCTGCAGATGAACAGCCTGAGAGCTGAGGACACGGCAGTGTATTACTGTGCGAAGGACACAATGAGGTGACCTCAGTGACAGCCCAGACACAAACATCCCTGTAAAAGTGGATCAGGACCATCAGGGGGTGAGCACTCCTCACCACTTCAGTCTTGAAGGCCCAGGAGCAGGTGCAGAGGGAGGTATGGGCACGTTTCCTGTCAGGGTCTGGGCCTTCCTCTCCAAGGAGCAGTTTCCCCCAGGGAATCTCTCTGGGCAAAGGATTCTGTACTTACATATTCAGTCTCTAACTTACAAACTTTGTTGTCATAGAAAGAGAAATAGAGTAATGTCCAGAAATGGCTGTGTCTTTGCTTTGCTTATTCTTTAATCATTTTCTGATTTGAAAACTTTGTTGGTTTAGCCAACTACTATACTTATATGCACAAGGACAGATTTGCTTTAACTTTTTTACTTCTGTCCCTAAGTACCAGGATATTACATGGACCTCCATGAATCACAACTTCTCCTTGATAGAGTCCCAGGTCTATACATCTAACATGAGAGATCCAACCAGCACAGTGTGCATGGTTTTTTTTTTTTTTTTTTTTTTTTTTAGTGTGCATGGTTTTTAAAAGCAGCAGAGAGAACATGCTGCTTATGACCCTACAAAGGGCTCAAAAATGAAAAGGCGAGAGGATCGATTGCAGGTGTGACTTCAGTCTTGAACCACACTGACAGATTCAATATCAGCGTCAACATGGGAAAGACAGGGTGGCCAAGAAGTATGTTGTGGGGATGTGTAGTCTGAAGAGCCCCCCCTACACACACACAGGCAAGAGAGTGCAAACCTTTATCACCTCCATCATCCTGTGTGTTAAGAGTCAGGCAGGCCCCTTGCAAGCTATAAATGCTTGGATTTGGGAAGGACACTGTCTCAGGTGGTGTGTTGTGAGTCAGTGGTGAGGAAGAGGTCCTGCTCCAGGAGGTGTTTCTGTGGAGTCAGTGTCCCCCCTGCACCAAAGGAGGAAATTCAATGGTTCCTGTGGGATTTCCCATGGGGGGCAGGAGGAGAGGAGGGAGGACTGGTGATCAGAGGAGTTAGCAGATGACACCCAAAGATACAATGTGATGAGAAACTATTATGAAAAATGAGGGAACAAAAGTGGAGGAGGACCTTCCACCTTCAGGAAATAACTCATGGATCCTTTAGGTGTGATATCAACTCACTGTGTGTGACCTCTACCATCCCCACGTTGGAACCTAACGTCCATGTGATGGGAGGGGGAAGTGGCGCCTTAGGAGAGCACTTAGGTCAGGAGGTGCAGCCTCACGGTGGGATCAGGGCCCTTATACACCCGGACTGGGGAAGATCCCAGCCCCCAGCCCATGTGAAGTGACAGGAAAGTACAGGCTAGGACCTGGGTGCTCCCCAGACACTACATTTCCCTGCACCTGGACCTTACTTCCCAGACTCCAGAACCGTTAGAATGAGTGTGTTGTTGAATCCACCCAGACTGGGAATGGTGGTGACATCACCCAGACACACTAAAACAGGGTTTCTCCTCCTTTTTGTCCTTTCCAACCTTGTCACAAGAGAACAGTCAGGTTATGACAAAACAGAGCAGGAAACCCACACCTGGACTCACTGTCCTCAGCCACCGTCCATGCCCCTGTATTTAGTAGCTGTGCATCACCATGGTGCCACACATTCTTCCTGCAACCCTGGAGTTCTTGGGATTCCTCCCTGTTTTACCACCTGAGCAGCATTAGCCCAGGCACATCCCCATGGAAGCAGATACCTAAAACTTCAGATTTTTATATCTGCAGCTCATAATACTCTACAGAATATTCTGGATCAGCCTCACTTCTTTTCTAATCACCACAGCTATATCTCCACATGCCAACATCCATGACTCTTACATCCAAAATTTGGTCGATTTTCTACATGTGGACTTGCAGTTTTTGATCTGTCAGACCTTTGAGTGATTTCATGGGTGATCAGGATGATTCAATAACTAGGACACAAGGTCCCAGATCTAGGTGCTCAGTGTTCCCCCATGCAGACTCAGTCTCCATGTGGCAGAGCCCTGAATCCCACGACATGTGAGTCAGGATATTTAAGAGGATGGAAACATCCCCAAATTCTTCACTTGGTTGAGAAGCCAAGCACTGGGTTTAGGGAGTGACTTTTGCGTCCCCGCCTGGACACCCTGTGCTCTTCACCACTGCTGCTGACCATCATTTCCTCTGAGTGCTCATGTTGGAGGATCCCTAAGGAAGGCATGTCCTGTCCCCATCCTGTGATGTCTTTCTTCACAGGAGATCTGTCCCAGGTCCCCCTGCAGGAGTCGGGATCTGGGCTGGGAAAACCCAGGCAGACCCTTACACTCGCCTGCTCCTTCTCTGGGTTCTTACTGCACATGTCAGTGTGGGTGACACATGGGTCCATTACCCTTTAGGGGAATGCACTGGAGTCAATTCCAACGTCTGGTGGGAGGATGCTAAGTACCACAACCAATCTCTGAAGAGCAGGAGGATGTATAGAAATTCCAGCAACTGGAAAAATAAATGATTATGTTTCACACCAGAAGCATATCTATTCAACGTGATGAATAATCAGCCTGATGAGATACAACAGATCATCTGCCATGAAATCACAAGTTCGCATTTGAGCATGAGAACAGAATTGCTACAGTTTATGAAAACAACACTATGAAAATCAATTGCAAGAGTCTATATTCATATAACATATAAACCCTGAGTTACTAGAGACCAATTAGGGAACAGGTCAACACTGAGGAGACCAGGAAAAAAAAAACAAGACTTTTCAATATATTGTCAATGTAGAAACTCTTAAGGCAACTTATTAATTATAAAATTGGAATGTTATAGGTAAAAAGTCAACATGCATAACACCAATTTTAAGAATACACTTTATGAAAATCAACTACATTTTAAAACCATATATTTATCAAAGTAATGAAATACAAGATACAGACCAAGGAAAACTTGCACAAATTATCGTAAGAATCCTCAAAACTCAATAGAAAAAAATCATCTATGAAAGAGGCAGAGCCTTGTGTGGACATGTTATACAAGAGGGTACAGACATATGAAGTAAGCACAGGAGAGGATAATCCCCACCAGGATATATCAGGGAATTTCACGTCAACCACAATGTGATGCCCTATACACTCATCACGGGGACACAGGTATTAAAGAAGCACTGATCAGAACATTCTAGGGAGCATGCAGGACACCTGGGCACGAACCCTGCAAGTAGGAATGAACAATGAACCAGAAACCCAGGAAAATCTTTTTCTTTTCTTTTCTTTTTTTTTAAATAATAAATTTATTTTTTATTGGTGTTCGATTTTCCAACATACAGAATAACACCCAGTGCTCATCCCGTCTAGTGCCCCCCTCAGTTCCCATCACACATTCAACCACACCCCTCGCACCCCTCTCCTTCCACCACCCCTAGTTTGATTCCCAGAGTTAGGAGTCTTTATGTTCTGTCTCCATTTCTGATATTTCCCACACATTTCTTCTCCCTTCCCTTATATTCCCTTTCACTATTATTTATATTCCCTAAATGAATGAGAACATATAATGTTTGTCCTTCTCCGATTGACTTACTTCACTCAGCATAATACCCTCCAGTTCCATCCACGTTGAAGCAAATGGTGGGTATTTGTTGTCTCTAATGGCTGAGTAATATTCCTTTGTATACATATACCACATCTTCTTTATCCATTCATCTGTCGATGGACACCGAGACCCCTTCCACAGTTTGGCTATTGTGGACATTGCAGCTAGAAACATCGGGGTGCAGGTGTCCTGGCATTTCATTGCATCTGTATCTTTGGGGTAAATCCCCAACAGTGCAATTGCTGGGTCCTAGGGCAGATCTATTTTTAACTCTTTGGGGAACCTCCATACAGTTTTCCAGAGTGGCTGCATCATTTCACATTCCCACCAACAGTGTAAGAGGGTTCCCTTTTCTCCACATCCTCTCCAACATTTGTGGTTTCCTGCCTTGTTAATTTTCCCCATCCTCACTGGTATGAGGTGGTATCTCATTGTGGTTTTGGTTTGTATTTCCCTGATGGCAAGTGATGCAGAGCATTTTCTCATGTTCATTTTGGCCATGTCTATGTCTTCCTCTGTGAGATTTCTGTTCATGTCTTTTGCCCATTTCATGATTGGATTGTTTGTTTCTTTGCTATTGAGTTTAATAAGGTCTTTATAGATCTTGGAAACTAGCCCTTTATCTGATATGTCATTTGCAAATATCTTCTCCCATTCTGTAGATTGTCTTTTAGTTTTGCTGACTGTATCCTTTGTTGTGCACCTGTATACAATGGAATATTACTCAGCCCTTAGAAATGACAAATACCCTATATTTGCTTCAACATGGATGGAACTGGACGGTATTATCCTGACTGAAATAAGTCAATCAGAAAAAGACAAACATTATATAGTCTCACTCATTTGGGAATATAAATAATAGTGCAAGGGAATAGAGGGAATGGGAGAAGAAATGGGTAGTAAATATCAGAAAGGGAGACAGAACATGGAAAACTCCTAATTCTGGGAAACAAACTAGGGATCTTGGAAGGGGAGGATGGGGGGAGTGAATGGGTGATGGGAGCCATGATGTCCTTCAACAGGTAAATGACAAAAAAAAATTCAAGTCTCCACAGTAACAACTCATAATTTATATTTTAAAGATTTTATTTAATTACTTATCAGACACACAAACAGAGAGAGGCAGAGACACAGGCAGAGAGAGAAGAAGGTTTCATGCTGGGAGCTGATGTGGGACTGGATCTTGGACTCCAGAATTACTACCAGAGCAGAAGGCAGAGCCCCCCAGGCATCTATAACAATAGAGAATTTAAAAGGCAATTAACAAAACCTTATTACATTGACACCAGTTTTAAAAATATACTATGTAGGATTACATATTCTGAAGGAGGCAAAATACGATCCACTAAAAGTACCTACATTGATGAGAGATTTTTAAAAACTCATAAGGAAATGAAAAGGTAATTTTTTCATAGATTTGAACACTTCATAATGTCACAAGACATTAGACAGTGGCCTAGAGATATAAAGCAATCCTTGTTAATAACTTGTAAAGAACCAACTGGAGGTCTGGCGCTGATGATGTATTCAAGTACATGCAAATAGGGCCCTTTCTTGGCTGATTAAACCAGCCCAGCCCTGACCCTGCAGCTGGGAGAGGAGCCCCAGCCCCAGGATCCCCAGGTGACACCATTCAGTGCTCACGACACAACACAGACAAACCACTATGGAGTCTGTGCTCAGCTGGGTTTTCCTTGTCGCTATTTTAAAAGGTAATTCATGGAGAAAAAGAGACCTTGAGGATGGGAGTGGAGGTTGCTGAGAGAAAAAGAGGATGTGGGACAGTTTCCTGACCAGGATGTCTTGTGTCTTCAGGTGTCCAGAGTGAGATGCAGCTGGTGGAGGCTGGGGGAGACCTGGTGAAGCCTGGGGGGTCCCTGAGACTCTCCTGTGTGGCCTCTGGCTTCACCTTCAGTAGCTATTGGATGAGCTGGGTCCGCCAGGCTCCAGGGAAAGGGTTGCAGTGGGTTGCATACATTAACAGTGGTGGAAGTAGCACATACTATGCAGACGCTGTGAAGGGCCGATTCACCATCTCCAGAGACAACGCCAAGAACACGCTGTATCTGCAGATGAAAAGTCTGAGAGCCGAGGACACAGCCGTATATTACTGTGTGAGGGACACAGTGAGGCGACCTCAGTGTGATCCCAGACACAAACCTCCCTGTAGAAGGGGATCAGGACCACCAGGGGGTGTGCACTCTTCACCACTTCTGTCTTGAAGACCCAGGAGCAGGTGTAGATGGAGGTTCTGGCAGGTTACCTGTCAGGGTCAGGGCTTCCTCTCCATGGAGCAGTTTCCCCCTAGGAGCCTCTCTGGGCACAGGATTCTGTTCTTACTATTCAGTCTGTGATCTAGAAACATTTCTTTTGGGGTGACAGGCAAGATGGCGGATTCGTAGGGTCCCCAATTCACCTGTCCCCACTAAATTACCTAGATAACCTTCAAATCATCCTGAGAATCTACGAATTTGGCCTGAGATTTAAAGAGAGAACATCTGGAATGCTACAGCAAGAAGAGTTCATGCTTCTATCAAGGTAAGAAGATGGGGAAGAATGAAATAAAAGACATCCAAGGGGGACAGGCCCCATGAGGAGCCAGGATAAGGCCAAGGCAAGTGTCCCCAGGACAGGAAAGCCCAGTCCCAGAGAAGCAGGAGCTTCACCAATCTTCCTGGACAGAAAGGGGCTCGCAGGGAGTTAGAGCAGAACCCCAGGAGGGCAGGAATGCCCTCAGGCTCCCTGGGACACTAACAGACCCCTGCGCCCCAGGGAGAGCGCTCCAAACCCCATGGCTGAGCTCCCTAAAGGGCTGCAACGTGCGCATGGCTGGACCCAGGAGCAGCTCAGAGGGGCTCGGTAGGAGACTCTGCACGAAGGGGGCTGCGTGGTCCTGGGAGCAGTTCGGAGGGGCTTCGGTGGTAGCTCCACAGAGAGGGCCTGCCCGGCAGGGAGCACAAACCCAACAGTGCAGTCCGGGGAATAGAGGGCACTGGGGACACAGCCCAGGATCCGGCCTCCCCCCAGGACAGGCATAGGCCAGGAGGGCCTTGGACAACAAGGACACTCCTGCCCTGAGCTGAGTAGATCAGTGGCCCTGCCCCTGGAGCATCAACGTCCCTGCAGACTGAGAGCTGAGGTATTTACTGCGGGAGCAGAATGAGGGCTCCAGAGCTGGCAGCTGCCACTGTGGTTGTTCCTCCTGTGGCCTTACAGGGTAAACAACCCCCACTGAGCCCCACAGTGGCCTCACTAGATAAACAGGATAAACTTCACTCAAAGAGCCCTACACCAGGCAGGGGGCAGAGCAGCTCCCCCAAGTGCTAACACCTGAAAATGAGCACAACAGCCCCCCCCCCCGAAGACCAGCTAGAGGGACTGGGCATGGGAATTAACAAGGCAGGGGAAAAACAAATTATTGACCTAGCAGAACTAGAAACTTCCAGGGGAAGTCAAGGGACTTACAGTATACAGAATCAGAAGATACTCCCAGTGTTTTTTTTTTATTTCTGTTTGCTTCCTCGACCCCGTTTTTTTCCTTTTTCTTTTTCTTTCACCTTTTCTTCTTTTTTTTCCTTGTTCCTTCTTTTTTTCTTTTTTCGTTTTGACTTTTCTTTCCTTATTTCTCTCATCTCTTTTTCTCTTTTTCCCAATACAACTTGTTTTTGGCCACTCTGCACTGAGCAAAATGACTAGAAGGAAACCTCACCTCAAAAGGAAGAATCAGAAACAGTCCTCTCTTCCACAGAGTTACAAAATTTGGATTATAATTCAATGTCAGAAAGCCAATTCAGAAGCACTATTATAAAGCTTCTGGTGGCTCTAGAAAAAAAGCATAAAGGACTGAAGAGAATTCATGACTGAAGAATTTAGACCTAATCCTGCAGAAATTAAAAATCAATTGAATGAGATGCAATCCAAACTAGAAGTCCAAACGATGAGGGTTAACAAGGTGGAAGAACAAGGGAGTGACATAGAAGACAAGTTGATGGCAAAGAGGGAAACTGAGGAAAAAAGAGACAAACAATTAAAAGATCATGAGGACAGAATAAGGGAAATAAGTGACAGCCTGAGGAAGAAAAACTTACATTTAATTGGGGTTCCCGAGGGCATCGAAAGAGGTCCAGAATATGTATTTGAACAAATCATAGATGAAAAATTTCCTAATCTGGAAAGGGAAACAGGCATTCAGATCCAGGAAATAGAGAGATCCCCCCTAAAATCATAAAAACCGTTCAACACCTCAACATTTAATAGTGAAGCTTGCAGATTCCAAAGATAAAGAGAAGATCCTTAAAGCAGCAAGAGATAAGAAATCCTTCACTCTTATGGGGAGGAGTATTAGGGTAACAGCAGACCTCTCCACAGAGACCTGGCAGGCCAGAAAGGGCTGGCAGGATAAATTCAGGGTCCTAAATGAGAAGAACATGCAACCAAGAATACTTTATCCAGCAAGGCTCTCATTCAGAATGGAAGGAGAGATAAAGACCTTCCAAGAGAGGCAGGAACTGAAAGAATCTGTGACCTCCAAACCAGCTCTGCAAGAAATTTTAAGGAGGACTCTTAAAATTCCCCTTTAAGAAGAAGTCGAGTGGAACAATAAAAAAAAACAAGGACTGAATAGATATCATGATGACACTAACTCATATCTTTCAATAGTAACTCTGAACATGAACGGGCTTAATGACTGCATCAAAAGGCGTAGGGTTTCAGACTGGATATAAAAGCAGGACCCATCTATTTGCTGTCTACAAGAGACTCATTTTAGACAGAAGGACACCTACAGCTTGAAAATAAAAGGTTGGAGAACCATTTACCATTCGAATGGTCCTCAAAAGAAAGCAGGGGTAGCCATCCTTATATCAGATAAACTAAAATTTACCCCAAAGACTGTAGTGAGAGATGAAGAGGGACACTATCTCATACTTAAGGATCTATCCAACAAGAGGACTTAATCATCAATATATATGCCCCGAATGTGGTAGCTGCCAAATATATCAACCAATTAATAACAAAATTGAAGAAATGCTTAGATAATACACTTATACTTGGTGACTTCAATATAGCACTTTCTATACTCGATAGGTCTTCTAAATGAAACATCTCCAAAGAAACGAGAGCTGTAAATGATACACTGGACCAGATGGATTTCACAGATATCTACAGAACCTCACATCCAAACTCAACTGAATACACATTCTTCTCAAGTGCAGATGGAACTTTCTCCAGGATAGACCACATACTGGGTCACAAATCGGGTCTGAACCGATACCAAAAGATTGGGATCATCCCCTGCATATTCTCAGACCATAATGCCTTGAAATTAGAACTAAATCAGAACAAGAAGTTTGGAAGGACTTCAAACTCGTGGAGGTTAAGGACCATCCTGCTAAAAGATGAAAGGGTCAACCAGGAAATTTAGGAAGAATTAAAAAGATTCATGGAAACTAAGGAGAATGAAGATACAAACGTTCAAAATCTTTGAGATGCAGCAAAAGTAGTCCTGATGGGGAAATACATCGCAATACAAGCATCCATTCAAAAACTGGAAAGAACTCAAATACAAAAGCTAACACATAAAGGAGCTAGAGAAAAAAACAGCAAATAGATGCTACACGCAGCAGAAGAAGAGAGTTAATGAAGATTCCAGCAGAACTCAATGAAATCGAGAAGAACTGTGGAACAGATCAACAAAACCAAGAGTTGGTTCTTTGGAAGAATTAATAAGATAGATAAACGATTAGCCAGCCTTATTAAAAAGAAGAGAGAGAAGACTCAATTTAATAAAATCATGAATGAGAAAGGAGAGATCACTACCAACCCCAAGGAAATACAAAGGATTTTAAATATTTTCTATCTACGTTTTTATTCCTTCCTGTCTTTCATAAGTGTTATTCAGTGTTTAGAATATAGATCCATCCCTCTTCGGTTAGGATTTTTCCTCATCATCTGATGATTTCTGGTTCACTTATAAATTGCATCCAGTCCTTGATTTTCTTTTTTCTGCTTCACTTGCACTTTACGGAAGAGCCACTGACTTCCTTGTATTGATTTTACACTCTAATTTTGCTGAATTCTGGTATCAGTTCTAGCAATTTTTTTCAAAGGAATCTTTGGGATTTGAACTTAAAGTATCTTGTGGTGTGAGGAGTCAACTTTTGACTTTTTCTTTGCTGAGTTGGATGACATTTCCTTTTCTTTGTTGTCTGGTTGTTGAGGCTAGGACGTATAGCACTATGGTGAAGAACAGTGGTGATGGTGGGCATCCCTGTCTCGTTCCTGGTCTTATGGGAAAACCTCTCAACTTTTCCTTGTTGAAGATGACACTCTCCATATGTCTCTGTAAATGGATTTTATGATGTTGAGTAGGTCCCACTATCTCTACATACCAAGAGGGTTTTTTTTTTTTTATGAAGAAGGTATTATCTCTTTTGCCAAAAGCTTTTTGGGTATCAGCTGAGAGGATAAAATGGTCCTTATCCTTTCATTTATCAATGACTCAAATCCCACTCTTAGTTTTGCATATGCTGAATCACCCTTGCAGACCAGAAATTAAGCCCATTTTTGTCTTGAAGAATTATTACTTTAAAGTACTGTTGGATTCTGTTGGTTAGGATCTTAATGAGAATATTGCATCCATGTCCGTCAGGAAAATTAATCTGTAATTTTCTTTTTAAATTGGATCATTGTCTCCATTTCAGGTCAAGGTAACGCTACCCTCAGAAAATGAGTGGAATTTTCCCTTAATTTCTGTTTTTTTGTAACATTATCAGGATGGGTATTAATTCTTTTTAAATACCTGTTGCATTCCCTTGGACAATCATCTGTCCCTGGACTTTTGATTGTTAAAAGACCTTTAAATATGTTCGATTTTCCTTTCCAGTTTTGGGTCTGTCTTGCTTCTCTATTCATTCCTGTTTCAGATTTGGTTGTTTCCACATTTATAGGAGTGTATCCATTTCTCTGAGATTGCTGAATTTGTTGGCATGTTATAGCTCATAATGTTCTCTCTCTTTAATAATTTATTTTTCATTTGTTTATTCAATATTTTATTTAAGTTCAATTTGCCAACATAATGTAACACCAAGTTCTCATCTGATCACGTTCCCTCCTTAGTGCCCATCACCCAGGTACCATGTCCCACCACCTACCTCCCCTTCTGCACTCCTCTAAGTCCCAGAAATACGAGTCTCTCATGGTTTTTCTTCCTCCCTAATTTATCCCCACTCTGTTACCCTCCTTCCCTTATAATCCCTTTCACTATTTATTATATTCCATGTATGAGTAAAATTATGATGACTGTTCTTCAATTGACTTATTTCTCTTTTTTTCGATTGACTTATTTCATTGGCATAATTCCCCTGTAGTTTCATTGGAAATGGTAGAAATTGACTATTTCTGATGACTGAGAAATATTTTTTGTATATATAAACCATATCATGTTTATCAATTCATCTGTCAAAGGACATCGTGGCTTCTCGCATAGTTTGCCTATGGGTATTTGTGGACATTGCTGCTGTAAACATTGGGGTGCACGTATCCTGCCGCTTCACTACATCTGTATCTTTTGGATAAATCCCGAGTAGTATAATTGCAGGGTCAGAGGGGAGCTCTATTTTTAACTCTTTCGGGATCCTCCACCCAGCTTTCCAGAGTGGCTGCACCAGTTCACATTCCCTCCAACAGTGCAAGAGGGTTCCGCTTTCTCCACATTCTCTCTAACGTTTGATGATTCCTTTCGTATTAATTTATGCTATTCTCTGTGGTGTAAAGCAGCAGCTGATTGTGGTTTGGATGTGCTTTTCCCTGATAACATGTGATATGGAGCAATTTTTTATGGACTTCTTGGCCATATGTAGGTTTTATTTGGAAAAATTTCTGTTCATGTTTTATTGCCATTTCTTGCCTGGAATCTCTGTTCTTGTGTGTTGAGTTTGATAGGTTCTTTATAGATGTTGGATACAAGACCTTTGTTCGATATGTCATCTGCCAGTATTATCTTCCCTTCTGTATGTTGTGTTTTAGTTTTGTTGACAGTTTCCTTTGCTCTCCAGAAGATTCTTATCTTGATGGAGCTCCCAAAATTCATCTTTGCTTTTGTTTGCCTTGCCATTATAGATATGCTTTGCAAGAAATTGCTGTGGCTATGTGCCAAAAAGCTGTTCCCTCTCTTCTCCTGACAGAGATTTATTTTTTTGTTTACATTTTATTTATTTTTTGACATCCCCTCTTTATTTTTTATAATAAAATTATTTTTATTGGTGTTCAATTTACCAACATACAGAATAACACCCAGTGCTCATCCCAATGCCTCCCTCAGTGCCTATCACCCATTCACCCCCACCCCCTGCCCTCCTCCCATTCCAGAGATTTAGATGGATTTTTTCTCAAATTTTATTCTATTGTTTTTTTCATGTGTATGTGCGTTTTAATACATCGATTTCCAAGTAATATCTTCAGTTAGAATTGAGGTAGGTTCTAACTGTCATAAATGAGTGGAGAGCTGATATCTGCCTCCAAGGCATACATATTTCTGAGAGTAGAACTTATGGCCTCTGCGTCCCACATCCTGATTGCCTGTATGCTTAGCTTCAAACAGGCTTATATTCGATGCATGACAGAAGTTGGGTAAGAGGCAAGTGGGAGGTGAAGGGTCACATTTTAATCATGTTGACTTTATATTTTTGTTTGGTATAAGAGAATGGTCCAGTTTAATTCTCCTGCAGGAGCTGTTCAATTTTCACCATACCAATTGTTTTGAGACTGTTATAGTTTCCCAGGGGATATTCTTTCCTATTTTGTCGAAGATTTTGACCATATATTCGGAGGTCCATTTCCAGGTTCTATAAGTTGTTCTATTGATCAATGTGTCTGTTTTTGTGCCAGGACGGCAGTGTCTTAATGATCACAGATTTGTAGTGCAGCTTGATAGCATGCATTCTGATGCCTCAATTTTGGTTTTCTTTCTTAACCTTACTCTGGCTATTGGAGCTCTTTTCTGATTTTATAGAAATCTGAAGATTATTTGTTTCATCACTGGGAAGAATGATTGTGGTATTCTTATAGGACTTGCATTCAGTGTCTACATTGCCCTGGGAAGCATAGACATTTTCCCAAAGTTTATTTTTCTGATCCATAAGCATGGAATGTTTCTCCATCTCTTTGTGTCTTCTTTGATTTCTTTCATAAGTGTTCTCTAGATTTAAAGGACAGATCCTTTACCTCATTGGTTAGGGTTATTCCTAGGTATCTTAAGGTTGGTGCCATTGTAAATGAGTTCAATTCCGAATTTCTCTCCTGTCAGTCTCACTGTTAGTGTATAGGAATGCAGGTGCCCTCTATGCCATGGTTTTGTCTTCTGCCACGTCTCTACATTGCTATGTCATTTCTAGAAAATTTAGGTGGTGTGTCTTGGAGTTAAGAGAGAAATATCATGTACTCTGCAAAAAGGGAGAGTTTCATTTCTTCTTTGTCATTTTGAATGGATTTTATATATTTTGTTGTCCGATTGCTGATTGTAGGATTTCTACTCCTATAGTGACACAAGTGCTGAGATTGGGAAGCTCTGCTGTCTTTGTGAAATTAGGGACAACTCTGTTTTTCCCCCACTGAGAATGAGATTCACTGTGAAAGTCATAGATGTCTTTTATGAGATTGAAGAATATTCCCTCTATCCTCCACTTAAAGAGTTTTAATCAGGAACATATGCTGGGAAGGGCAAGATGGCGGAAGATTTGGGTCCCCAAGTCACCTGTCCCCACCATATAACCTAGATAACCTTCAATCATCCTGAAAATCTATGAATTCGGCCTGAGATTTAAAGAGAGAACAGGTGGAATGCTACAGGAGAAGACATCACGCTACTATAAAGGTAGGAAGATGAGGGGGAAAAAGAATTAAAGAAACAAAGGGCATCCAAGGGGGAGAGGCCCTGCGAGGAACCGGGATAAGGCTGGGGCGAGTGCCCCCAGGACAGGAAAGCCCCGTCCCAGAGAAGCAGGAACTTCATCAATGTTCCCGGGCAGAAAGGCACTTGCAGGGAGTTAGAGCAGGACCCCAGGAGGGCGGGGATGCTGTCAGGCTCCTGGGAACACTAACAGAGCAACTGCGCACTGGGGAGAGTGCACCGAGCACCCTAAAGGGCTACCGCATGCACGCATTGACCCCGGAGCAGCTCACAGGGGCTCGGGCAGCGGCTCTGCACAGAGAGGGCTGCGCAGCCCCGGGAGCAGCTCAGAGGGGCTCAGTTGGTGGCTCCGTGGAGGGGGCTGCCTGGTAGGGAGAACGAATCAAACAGCACAGGCCCGGCAGCACAGGGCGCCGGGGGACAGCCCAGGATCCGACCTACCCATGGGACAGGAAGAGACCAGGAGGGCCCAGGACAGCAAGGACGCTCCTGCCCCAAGCTGAACAGATCAGCAGCCCTGCCTCTGGAGCCTCCAGGCCCCTGCAGGCAGAGAGCTCCATAGTTACTGCGTGAGCTGAATCCAGGGCTCCAGAGCTGGCCGCTGCCACTGCGGTTGTTCCTTCTGGGGCCTCATGGGGTAAACAACACTCACTGAGCCCTGCACCAGGCAGGGGGCAGAGGAGCTCCTTCAAGTGCTAACACCTGAAAATCAGCACAACCGGCCCCTCCCTCAAAAGACCAGCTAGATGGACAAGTTCCAGGGGAAGTCAACGGACTTAAAGTATACAGAATCAGAAGATACTCCCTCATGAGTGGGGTTTTTTTGTTGTTGTTTTGTTTTGTTTTGTTTTTTTGTTTTTTTGCTTTTTGCTGGGGGCATCACAATGCCTGATTTCAGATTGTACTACAAACTGTGGTCATCAAGACAGTGTGGTACTGGCACAAAAACAGACACATAGATCAATGGAACAGAACAGAGAACCCAGAAATGGACCCTGAACTTTATGGTCAACTAATATTCGATAAAGGAGGAAAGACTATCCATTGGAAGAAAGACACTCTCTTCAATAAATGGTGCTGGGAAAATTGGACATCTACATGCGGAAGAATGAAACTAGACCACACAAAGATAAACTCAAAATGGATGCAAGATCTAAATGTGGGGCAATATTCCATCAGAATCCTAGAGGAGAACACAGGCAAAATCCTTTTTGAACTCAGCCACAGTAACTTCTTGCAAGATACATTCATGAAGGCAAAAGAAACAAGAGCAAAAATGAACTATTAGGACTTCATCAAAATAAGAAGCTTTAGCACAGCAAATGATACAGGCAACAAAACTCAAAGACAACCTACAGAATGGGAGAAGATATTTGCAAATGACGTATCAGATAAAGGGAAGAACTATAAAGAACTTCTTAAACTCAACACCAAAGAAATAAACAATCCAATCATGAAATGGGCAAAAGCCATTAAGAGAAGTCTCACAGAGGAAGACATCGACATGGCCAACCAGCACATGAGAAAATGCGCTGCATCACTTGCCGTCAGGGAAATACAAATCAGACCACAATGAGATACCACCTCACACCAGTGAGAATGGGGCAAATTAACAAGGCAGGAAACAACAAATGTTGGAGAGGATGCGGAGAAAAGGGAACCCTCTTACACTGTTGGTGGGAATGTGAACTGGTGCAGCCACTCTGGAAAACTGTGTGGAGGTTCATCAAAGAGTCAAAAATAGACCTGCCCTACGACCCAGCAATTGCACTGTTGGGGATTTACCCCAAAGATACAGATGCAATGAAATGCCGGGACACCTGCACCTGATGTTTATAGCAGCAATGTCCACAATAGCCAAACTGTGGAAGGAGCCTCAGTGTCCATCGAAAGATGAATGGATAAAGATGTGGTTTATGTTAGAATGGAATATGACTCAGCCATTAGAAACGACAAATACCCACCATTTGCTTCAATGTGGATGGAACTGGAGGGTATTATGCTGAGTGAAGTAAGTCAGTCGGAGAAGGACAAACGTTATATGTTCTCATTCATTTGGGGAATATAAATAATAGTGAAAGGGAATAGAAGAGAAGGGAGAAGAAATTAGTGGAAAGTATCAGAAAGGGATACAGAACATAAGGACTCCTAACTCTGGGAAATGAACTAGGGGTGGTGGAAGGGGAAGAGGGCGAGGGGTGGGGGTGAATGCTTGACGGGCACTCAGGGGGGCACTTGATTGGATGTGCACTGGGTGTTATTCTGTATGTTGGTAAATTGAACAGCAATAAAAATAAATGTATTATAAAAAATAAATAAATAAATTAATTAATTAATTCATAATAAAATTAAAAATAAAATAATAATAATAAAAAAGAATGGAATCTAAGACTGGAGCTGACTATATAGTCAGAGGACATGCAAATAAGGCCCTCCCTACACTGATTAAACCAGCCCAGCGCCAACCCTAAGCCTGGATAGGAGCTCTAGCAACAGGATCCCCAGGTGGCCCCATTCAATGCTCACGACACAGCACAGAAAAACCAGTATGGAGTATGTGCTCCGCTGGGTTTTCCTTGTCACTATTTTAAAATGTAATTCATGGTGAAGAAGGAACTTTGATTCTGTGATTGGAGGTGAGTGAGCGAAAGAGGGGTTGTCGGACAATTTCCTGACCAGGATGTCTTGTGTCTGCAGGTGTCCAGGGTGAGGTGCAGCTGGTGGAGCCTGGGGGAGACCTGGTGAAGCCTGGGGGGTCCCTGAGACTCTCCTGTGTGGCCTCTGGATTCACCTTCAGTAGCTACAGCATGCAATGGGTCCGTCAGGCTCCTGGGAAGGGGGTGCAGTGGGTCACATACATTAACAGAGGTGGAAGTAGCACAAGCTTCACAGATGCTGTGAAGGGCATGAGCTGGTTTCGCCAGGCTCCAGGGAAGGGGCTGCAATGGGTTACATGGATTGGGTATGATGGAAGTAGCACATACTACACAGACACTGTAAAGGGCCGATTCATCATCTCCATAGACAATGCCAAGAACACGCTGTATCTGCAGATGAACAGCCTGAGAGCCGAGGACATAGCCCTGTATTACTGTGCGAGGGACACAGTGAGGGGACCTCAGTGTGAACCCAGACACAAACGTCCCTGTAGAAGGGGATCAGGACCACCAGGGGGTGCACACTCCTAACCACTTCTGTCTTGAAGGCCCAGGAGCAAGTGCAGATGCAGGTGCTGGGCAGGTTTCTTGTCAGGGTCTGGACTTCCTCTCCATGGAGCAGTTTCCCCCAGGGAGCCCCTCTGAACACTTGATTACGTGCTTACCTCTTCTGTCTCTTAGAGACTTAGAAATTCAAGTATAGCAGTTGCACTTACTTGTACTTAACTTTTCCTGACCCAAAATACTAATCAATTACAAATAACTCCATTCACATCATCTGAACATTTTCATGAGTCCCAGTGATACTCACTGTAGATCACAGGACCCCAAGCTAACATGCTGTCTTGCACATCACAGTACAGAGGAATCTCCAGTCAACACAATATAAAATAGACATTCTACCAAAATATTAATAATGTCTGGGGAGTGAGAGATAATCCCAGTATGACATGGTAGGGAGGTGGACTCAGAGGTAACTCACACACACACACACAATCACGAGAGTATAACCATTCTACACCTTCACTTTCATGTCTGATGAGAACCAGGCAGGCCTCTCATCACGTCATAAATGCCTGGGTGGTGCCAAGGAATGACACTGGCTCAGGGTGTGATTTGTGGGTCAGTGGTGGGGACAGGGTCCTGCTCTATGGTATATGGGGAGTAAGTGGGGCCTTAGAGGAGCACTTAGGTCAGGAGGTGCAGCCTCATTATGGGATCAGGGCACTTATACACCAGGACTGGGAAACCTCCCTGCACACTGGCCCCATGTGAGGGGATGGAGAAAGGACAGGGTAGGACTTGAGTGCTCTCCAGACACCACATCAGCCTGCACCTGGACCTCAGACGTCCCAGATTCCAGATCTGTGAGAATGAGTGTCTGTTGTTTGATCCACCCAGTCCATGTACGATGTTCCAGTAGTGAGGACAGGATAAATCATTTTTTTCTTTGTTTAAATTGAATTTACCATTATTTACTACACACACAGTTCCTATCACATCATGTGCCCTCCTAAACGCCCATCACCCAGTTGCCCCATCCCCAAACTCTCCCTTCCACCAACTCTCAGGCTTTTTTCCCCTGAGTTAAGTGTCTCTCATGATTTGTCTTCCTCTGTAGTATTACTCCACTAAGTTTCGCTCCTTCCCTTATGGTCTCTTTCAATATTTCCTATATTCCACATATGGGTGAGACCATATCATTGCCTTTTTGTGATTGATTTATTTCTCTCAATATAATACCTCCAGTTCCATTCATTTTGAAGGAAATGTTATTTCATTATATTCATCAATTCTGACAGCTGTATAATATCCCAAAATACATATAAACCACATCTTTATTTTGTATTTTTTATTTGAGTTCCATTTGGCAACATATAGCATAACACCCAGGGCTCATCCCGCCAAGTGCCCCCCTCAGTGTCCATCACCCAGTCACCCTAACCCCCTCCCACACTTCCACTACCCCTTGTTTCTTTCCCAGAGTTAGGAGTCTCTCATGTTCTGTCATTGTCTCTGATATTCCACACTCATTTTCTCTCCTTTCCTCTTTATTCACTTTCACCATTTTTTATATTCCTCGTTTTAATGAAAGCATGTAATATCTGATGGCTGTGTAATATCCCACTTTATATATAGATCACATCAATCCATTCATCTGTCAATGGACACAGAGGCTCCTTCCACATCTTATTTATCACTCTTCTGTAGAAGGGCATCCTGATTTCTCCCATAGTTTGGCTATTGTGGACATTGCTGCAGTGAACATTGATGTACAGGGGTCATTTCATTCATTAAATCTGTGTCTTTTGGGTAAATACCCTCTAGTGCAATGTCTGCATCCAAGCATGGCATTTTCTCACTTTTTCAGGACATTCTTTTCTGTTTTCTGGAGTGGCTGAACAAGCCTACCTTTGCACCAAACGTGAAAGATAAAGTTCCACTTTCTCAAAATCTTCGCTTGTATTTATTGTTTCTGGCCTTGTTACTTTATCCATTCTGAGTTGTATAAGTGGGATCTTAGTCTAGTTTTCATTTGTATTTCCCTGATGCCAAGTCATGTGGTTCATTTTTCTCATCTGCTGGTTGGCCATTTGTCAGTCTTCTTTGGAGAAAAGCCTGTTCATGTATTCTCCCCATTTCTTGACAGGATTCATTGTTTTGTTGGGTGCTGAATTTGGTAAGGAAATATCTTGTCCTATTCTGTAGGTTGCCTTTCATTTTGTCGCCTGTTGCATTGTTGTACAGATTCTATCTTGAGGAAGTCCTAATAGTTTATTTTTCCCTTTGTTTCCTATGCCTTTTTTTATAATAAATTTATTTTTATTGGTGTTCACTTTGCCAACATACAGCATAACACCCAGTGCTCATCCCCTCAAGTGCCCCCCTCACTGCCTGTCACCCATTCACCCCCACACCCCGCTCTCCTCCCCTTCCATCACCCCTTATCACTGGATGAACATTTCGTGCCCCATGTCCCCATGTCCCCATTTCAATCCCACCTGCATCTGTGACTCTCCCTTTATACATGAGATCAGTTTCCCTTTAGGATTTCCTCAATGGAACCCTCGAGGGACCTACACAACTTATTTATCTCTTATCATTTTATTTAAATGCAATCATTTTTGTCATGGAATTTGCAATAACCAGGTAACATGACCTGGTTATGTCAATATCTAACAGCTCTACCATCCTATTTCATAGTCTACGTGTGAACTTACATGATAGTGAAGCTATTTCAGGCAAGTTAAGTTCACTCATAGTCAGCAAGGCAGGGGAGAAGCTCTGAATGCCCAGAAACAGGGCAGTGGTTGGCTTTGACGATTTCATCAACATTTATACAAATATCAGATTCCCCAGACATGAACACTCAGAAAATAAGTGTGAGAGGATGGAGCAAGTGATCACAGTTCATCTTGTAGTGTGCAGCTCCTGGACCTGAGCTGGAGTTACATGGATGTCTAAATGCACAGTGAGTTGGCAATAGATTTTTATCATTTGCTCTTGGTTTTGTTTCCTCTGTGAATGCTCACTCCCCACCTTGTTGAGGCTTGTTTTGGGGTTTTGTGACTCTCTTCCTGGTTGCACTGGAGAGCCATTCTGAACATGGCCTCCTACCTCTAGCCTGGGATTGAATGTTCTCACCCCTGATTCTTCAGGGAACTCTCATAGGAGCCATCAAGCACTTTCTGTCCTCAGTCGACATCTGAATCTTGTGTTCACCGTACCTGTCTCTGAGCTGGTTTATCTCAGGCAGCATTATACTGTTAGTTTAGGAGGGATAAGAAAAATAAAAATATATGCTATACAAAGGAAAATGTTCATTCTGACACCAGTTTATTATATCCCAAACTCTACTTGAATGAGATCATTCTGCATCAGGTAATCTCATCAAAGCGATTACAGAAGATCACAGATTTAACTGCAGTGGAACACAGTGAATGGTTTGTTAGAGAATTACAAATAGAACTGCATTACCTGAAACCTTCTGAAATTCAGCTAAATTCTAAATTAAGCAAAATCATGCAATCCCCAATACATGCGGAATCCACTATTCTAAGGAACCCTGCCACTCTGTCGTTCAGGTGTTTCAGAGGGGCAGTAAATCCTGTGGAGAGGAGCACAGGCCAAGAATCTGGGGTTAGACCCACCTGAAAATGTGCACAAGGACACCTTAGAAACCCTCTACAATGTAAGGGGTAAGTTCACAACACTGTATGGGGAAACGTGACACCTACAAACCAAGAGTTATATGCAAATACAATCACAAAGTAGCACGTGGACACAAAGTCTGAAGTCTGGAATATTACATAATAAAAACCATAGTTTTCCAAAGAAGTAAATATGAACATACAAAGGCAGTAACATCTCTGGTCAAAAGAGTTCCACATGGGATCCCTGGGTGGCGCAGCGGTTTGGCGCCTGCCTTTGGCCCAGGGCACGATCCTGGAAACCCGGGATCGAATCCCACGTCGGGCTCCCGGTGCATGGAGCCTGCTTCTCCCTCTGCCTCTGCCTCTGTCTCTCTCTCTCTCTCTCTCTCTGTATGACTATCATAAATAAAAAAAAAAAAAGAGTTCCACAGAAATGAGCCCAAGCTGAGAATATACTGAGAGGACATGTATATAAGGGACCCTCTCTATTGAATAAAACATCCCGAACCTGATTCTGCATCTGGGGGAGGAGCCCTGCTCCAGGAACAACAGGTGACCAATTCAGTGATCAGGACAAAACACAACTCACCACGGAGTCTGTGTTCATCTGGGTTTTCCTTGACACTATTTTTAAATATATATATTTTTTATTTTCTATTTGAGTCAATTTGCCAACATAAAGCATATCAACCAGTGCTCATCACATCAACAGAAGAATGAGCATTTTTAAGAACTGACAGAAAATCTACCATAATATATGTTTAATCTTTTTAAAAATGTCTCTATGATTTTGATATTTTCATCTAATTTTGTTAGAAAGAGAGAAATTATACCTCAAAAGTTCATAAACATTGGGATATAGGGTATTGAGGTTGAATATGTTTGATTTAAACATTTTATCCCCAACTGGGAGCAGATATTAATTATGACTCCACTGTGGTAACATGTGGGTTGAAATTGAAACCACACCTGCCTTTCCTAATTCATCAATGCCCGCATCTCACTTTCAGCCTGTCCGGTACCCATCATCCCATGACATCCCAGTTTGGGGACTTCCTGCACTGATGGAAAAGGCCTGTTAATACGGGGTGCTGCTGCATACTCAGAAAGCATGAACAAGTGTCTACTGGCATTCATTTGAAGCTACTATTCCTCTACAGGGAATAGGTCAGAGCTCGAAAATTCATGTTTACTCTGTACTGTTCCCCTGACTTTCATCTCCTGATACAAAAAAAGGGATTCCTTTTTCTAATTAAATATTTTTAATTTAAAATCTAGTTCTATACACTATGAATCTCTAAAGTTTCCCTGGAGCTTTCCTATGACCCAGCAATTGCACTACTGGGATTTACTACAAAGATACAAATACAGTGAAAGACCACGACACCTGCACCTCGATGTTTATAGCAACAAAGTCCAGAGTGGCCAAACTGTGGAAGGAGCCTCGGTGTCCATTGAAAGATGAAGGATAAAGAAGATGTGGTCTATATATACAATGCAATATTACTCAGTCATTAGAAATGAAAAACACCCACCATTTGCTTTGAGGTAATTGGAACTGGAGGGTATTATGCTGAGTGAAGTAAGTCAGTCGCAGAAGAACAAACATATGGTATCATTCATTCAGGGAATATAAAAAGTAGTAAATGGGAGTAAAGGGGAAAGGAGATAAAATGAGTGGGAACTGTCAGAGAGGTCGACAGAACATGAGAGACTCCTAACTCTGGGAAAGGAACTCTGGGAAGGAACTCTGGGAAGGCATAGTTGTAAGGGAGGTCAGCAGAGGTAGGGGTGACTGGGTGACGGTTACTGAGGGGTCACTTGACGGGATAAGCACTGGGTGTTATACTATATGTTGGCAAAACGAACTCCAATAAAAAATATAATTAAGAAAAAAAATTTTAAAAAAACAAATGAAACTTCAGATAATGAGGAATAATCCTAACCAAAGAGAGAAGGACCTATAGTCTAAAAATTCTAAAATACATATGAAAGACATTAGAGAAGACAGAAATATATGGAAAACAGTCTATTCTCATGGATTGGAAAAATAAATATTCATATAATGTCTAAGCCACCAACAACAATCTATGCATTCGATATGAACCCTATCAAAACACCACCAACATTTCTCTAGCGAATGGAACAAGCCTAAAATTTGTAAATAAACAGAAAAGATTCTGACTAGGCAAAAGAATGTTGAAACAAAAAACAAATCAGGGCAGCTTGGGTGGATCAGCGTTTTAGCACTGCCTTTTCGTCCAGGGCGTGATCCTGGAGACCTGGGAACGAGTCCCATGACAGGCACCCTGCTTGGTGCCTGCTGCTCCCTCTGCCTGTGTCTCTGTCATTCTCTCAGTCTCTCTGTGTCTCTAGTGAGTACATAAATAAAAACTTAAAAAAAAAAAGCGAAAGCCATCACAATTCCGGATTTCAAAGTTGTGATCGTCCAAACAGTATAATAGTGTCACTAAAACAGGCACATGGTCAATGGAATAGAATAAAGAACCCATAAATGGACATACAGCTCTATGGTCAACTTATCTTCAACAAAGTACAAAAGACTATCGATGGGAAAAAGGACAGCCTCTTCAACAAGTGGTGTTGGGAACATTGGACAGCTGCAAGTAGAAGAATGAACCTGGGCCACATTCTTACATTCCACACAAAGATAAACTCAGAGTAGATGAAAGACCTAAATGTGAGGCAAGAAACCATCAAAATCAAGGAGATTTTGTGACCTCAGCCACAACAGGTTCTTGTACTCGAATCTCCAAAGGAAAGGGAAACAAAAGTAAAAGTGAACTCTATGGACTACATCAAGGAAGGAGCTGTCATACAGCTGTGGAAACACTCAACATAATTAAAAGGCCTAACAAATTGGAAAAGATTGGGATGCCTGTGTAGCTTGAGCATCTGTCTTTGGCTCAGGGAGTCCTAGAGCTCTGGGACTGAGATCAGCATTGGGTTCAGTGTGGGGAGCCCACTTCTCCTTCTGCCCATCTCTGAATCTCTCTCCCCATCTCTGATGAATAAATAAATAACATCTTCCAAAAGAATAAAAACAATGGGAGAAGAGAATTGCAAATCTATCTCCAGATAAAGGCTTGTTTCCAAAATCGAAAAATAAATTACCAAACTAAACAACCACAAAGTGAAAACTACAGTCAGAAATGGGCAGAAGACATAAAGATTCACCTTGTCCTGATTGGAATTGTAGACTGTCACTTTATATTAGGTAGGTCATCCACATACAAAATGAAATTTATTGTCTCCTCTAGGTCTGCCTTATATCAACTGCATGATTAAAACAGACAATGCATCCTGAAGAGAAGAAGAAAATGCTTTCTGCCACAGACTGGAAGACCTACCAGTAAACGTGGCAAGAAAACTACATAAAAAAGGTGATAAACTGGAAAGAAAATAATTAGTTTTCTTATGACGATGTATTAATAGAGTCAATGAGTAAAAACGCCAGATAAAAACTGGAAGAAATAACTCGTGAGCTCAGCAAAAAATCAGTATATAAAATCAGCAAATAAAATAGCCAAACTGTGGAAGGAGCCTCGGTGTCCAACGAAAGATGAATGGATAAAGAAGATGTGGTTTATGTATACAATGGAATATTACTCAGCTATTAGAAATGACAAATACCCACCATTTGCTTCAACGTGGATGGAACTGGAGGGTATTATGCTGAGTGAAGTAAGTCAGTCGGAGAAGGACAAACATTATATGTTCTCATTCATTTGGGGAATATAAATAATAGTGAAAGGGAATATAAGGGAAGGGAGAAGAAATGTGTGGGAAATATCAGAAAGGGAGACAGAACGTAAAGACTGCTAACTCTGGGAAACGAACTAGGGGTGGTAGAAGGGGAGGAGGGCGGGGGGTCGGAGTGAATGGGTGACGGGCACTGGGTGTTATTCTGTATGTTAGTAAATTGAACACCAATAAAAAAAAATAAAATAAAATAAAATAAAGATATATTCCTACATAATAACAACAAATTACATATACAAGATTAACAAAATAATCCAATTTACACTAGCACCTAAAATAAATATGTAGAATTAAAATTTACTAACAAGATGAAATATCTCCAGAAAATGACCTATATTGATGTGTCTTTTGAAATGCACCCAGAAATTAATAAATAACTGTGCTTAGAACTGCATATAGTTAGAGGGCCATCTACACAAATTGCTATAGAATTGTGGTGCAATACATGTGTTGGCTTTAAATACACGAATGTAAGTCTGGAGCTGGTTACATAGTCAGAGGACATGCAAATAGGGCCCACCCTCCACTGATTAATCCAGGCTAGTCCTGACCCTGCAGCTGGGAGAGGAGCCCCAGCCCCAGGATCCCAAGGTGACCTGATTCACTGATCAGGACACAACAGAGACAAACCACCATGGAGTGTGTGCTTGGCTGGGTTTTCCTTGTCGCTATTTTAAAAGGTTATTCATAGAGAAGCAGAGACCTTGTGTCTGTGAGTGTAAGTGAGTGAGAGAAACTGGGGATGTGGGACAGTTGTTTGACCAGGATGTCTTGTGTCTGCAGGTGTCCAGGGAGAGGTACAGCTAGTGAAGTCTGGGGGAGACCTCGTGAAGCCTGGGGGGTCCCTGAGACTCTCCTGTGTGGCCTCGGGATTCACCTTCAGTAGCTACTACATGAGCTGGATCCGCCAGGCTCCTGAGAAGGGGCTGCAGTGGGTCGCAGATATTAGTGATAGTGGAGGTAGCACAGGTTACGCAGACGCTGTGAAGGGCCGGTTCACCATCTCCAGAGACAACGCCAAGAACACGCTGTATCTTCAGATGAACAGCCTGAGAGCCGAGGACACAGCCGTGTATTACTGTGCGAAGGACACAGTGAGTCGAACTCAGTGTGAGCCCAGACACAAACCTCTCTGTTAAGGGGATTAGGACCACCAGGGGGTGCACACTCCTCACCACTTCTGTCTTGAAGGCCCAGGAGAAGGTGCAGATGGAAGTTCTGGGCAGGTTTCCTGTCAGGATCTGGCATTCCTCTCCAAGGAGCAGATTTCCCCAGGGAGTTATCTATGCAGATGATATGTGCATACCTATTCAGTCTCTGATTTAGACACATCTGTTTTTTATATGAAAACAGCTATTATGCCATGCGAAAAAGACAGCGATTCTTTTTTTATCAATAGATTTCACAGTAATTTTATTTTATTTCTTTAATAATAAATTTATTTTTTATTGGTGTTCAATTTGTCAACATACAGAATAATAGTGCTCATCCCGTCAAGTGCCCCCCTCAGTGCCCATCACACATTGACTCCCCACCCCCGCCCTCCTCCCTTTCCACCACCCCTAGTTTGATTCCCAGAGTTAGGAGTCTTTATGTTTTGTCTCCCTTTCTGATATTTCCTACCCATTTCTTCTCCCTTCCCTTCTATTCCCTTTCACTATTGTTTATATTCCCCAAATGAATGAGAACATATAATGTTTGTGCTTCTCCGATTGACTCATTTCACTCAGCATAATACCCTCCAGTTCCATCCACATGGAAGCAAATGGTGGGTGTTTGTCATTTCTAATAGCTGAGTAATAATCCATTGCATACATAAACCACATCTCCTTTATCCATTCATCTTTCGATGGACACCGAGGTTCCTTCTACAGTTTGGCTATTGTGGACATTGCTGCTATAAACATTGGGGTGCAGGCATCCAGACATTTCATTGCATCTGCATCTTTGGGGTAAATCCCCAACAGTGAAATTGCTGGGTTGTAGGGCAGGTTTATTTTTAACTCTTTGAGGAACCTGCACACAGTTTTCCAGAGTGGCTGCTCCATTTCACATTAGATTTCACAGTACTTTTAGTTTACATGATAATAGGTTATAGTAGGCATGTAAAACATAAATTACATAAACTGTTTTTCTAGATTTGTTTATGCAGGTAGAAACGTTGTAATCATCTTATATCTTGAGTACACTGCACACTGTGGCAATCAATAAATATGTGAATTTGATGAGATAGTATAATAGAAAAGATAATTTGGGGGATAGGTAAATGTAATGATTCTAGAAAACGTAGGCTTATGCAACTGGTTTCATAAGAAGGAGTAATACATGCTCTATTTATTTGGAATAAAAATGCTAGGACAGTGAATAACTGTATAATTTAGCATAATGGTGACATTGTATTAATTTGCCTGCTATAATAAATTTTTTATACAGTAGTATGATTTGCACTGGTACTATAATATTGAGTAATCTATAGCCCTTATTGAAATTTCACCAGTTTTCCAAATAGTTTTGTTTTCCTGCCCAGGATCCAAACTAGGATCCGCAATTGCATTTAGTTGCTGTTTTCTTTTTTTCTGCTAACCTATGGCAGCTATTTAAGTCTTTCTTTGTCCTTCATGGCCTTGAAACATTTCATGAGTACTGGTCAGTTGTTCTAAGAATGCCTCTCACTTTGGGTTTATGTGACCCTTTTGGCATGATTAGATTAAGGTTTTGTATTTCTTGGGGATATCACAGCCAAAATGTGGAAGGAGCTTCAGTGTCCATCAAAAGATGAATGGATAAGGAAGATATGGTATAGGTATACAAGGGAATATTATTCAGCCATTAGAAATGACAAATATGGGGATCCCTGGGTGGCTCAGCAGTTTGGCACCTATCTTTGGCCCAGGGCATGGTCCTGGATTCCCGGAATGAGTCCCACGTCGGGCTCCTCACATGGATCCTGCTTCTCTCTCCTGTGTCTCTGCCTCTCTCTATCATAAATAAATAAATAATTTTTAAAGAAAATTTTAAAAAAGTGACAAATACCCACCATTTGCTTCAACGTGGATGGAACTGGAGGGTATTATGCTGAGTGAAATAAGTCAATTGGAGAAGGACAAACATTATATGGTCTCATTCATTTGGGGGATATAAAAAATACTGAAAGGGAATAAAGGGGAAAGGAGAGAAAATGAATGGGAAATATCAGAGATGGAGACAGAACATGAGAGGCTCCTAGCTCCAGGAAACAAACAGGGCATGGTGGAAGGGGAGGAGGGTGGGGTTGGGGGTGAATGGGTGATGGGCACTGAGGGGGCACTTGGCGGGATGAGCACTGGGTGTTATTCTGTATGCTGGCAAATTTAACACCATAAAAAATAAATTTATTATTTTCAAAAAAGAATCATAACTAACAATATATATATAAATAAAATAAAATAAAATAAAATAAAGTAAAATAAAATAAAATAAAATAATAAAATAATAAAATAATTGGGTGAACCAGAATATTTATGTAATCTCAGAGCATCTCTCCAAATATAGTTGTTAGTTACAAAGGGAATAATAGTAAATCTACAGTGGAAATACCCAACACACATTACCTTGATCAAGAATATCCTGAGAGAAAAAATATATCGTGTATCCCCTGATATGATACATTGTCAAGAACACAACGTCACTTCTGTGATATTGCTAAGACATAGATTCTTGCAGTTGCTTACTATTTACCCTAAATACCAGTTAATTGCAAATATTTCCATGTACATTACCTAAGCATTTCCCCGATCCACACCTGCAATCATTGTGAATCACATGATCACCCAGCTCAAAGAGAAATTTGGTAGAAGCAGTATAAACTCCATGTTGGATATGAGGCTGCAAATGCATCAAATATCTAAAGCAAAAGAAGACATACCCCTAATGGGGTCAATATCTTGATCCATGCACACAGCATCCATGTCAGTGACAGCCTGGGAAGGAAGCAGTATTCACAGCAGGATGTTCTGTGGATGTGGAGTCTGAACATCAACACACACACACACACACACACACACACACACAAGAGTATGAAAACGTTTTCAGCTTCATCATTGTTTCTGTTAAAAGCGGGGAGGCCTCTCAGCAAGTCAGATATGTTTGGATGGAGCCAGGGAAAGACACTGGCTCAGGGTGTGTGTTGAGGGAAAGTGGTGATGATGAGGTCCTGATCAAGGAGGGGATTATATGGAGTCAGTTTCCCACCAGTACCCACCAGTATCTGGGGAGGGAACTCAAGAGCGCTTGTTGGATTTCCCATGGGTGGGGCAGGAGGAGAAGAGGGAGGATTGGAGATCAAGGAGACAGCAGGTAATACTCAAATATACGGTGTGATGACAAATTCTACTATACAATTATGAAAACTGAGAGAACAAAAGTGGAGGAGGACCTTCCACCTGCAGGGAATAACTCATGGATCCTTCAGGTGCTGATATCAGCTCACTGTGTGAGTCCTCTAACAGCCACATGTTGGAACCTAACGTCCATGTGATGGGAGGAGGAAGTGGGGCCTCAGGGGACCACTTAGGTCAGGAGGTGCATTCTCATTATGGGATCAGGGCCTTTATACACCAGGACTGGGAATGCCTCCTGCCCTTTGGCTGCATGTGAGGCCATCTGTCTGGGTGTATGTCATTCAATTGTTATTATTTTTGCAGTAGTAATGGTTGAGTTTTGTGTTCCATGAAAATCACCTCACTGATGAGTGACAAAGAGAGAAAGCACTTATCACCATGTGACATGGGCTTCAGGCAGGAGTTCTGGCAACCTCCCCAAGGACATAAATGCAGGAATATAATTGTCATGAGTTATATGTCTCCCTACAGTCTATGTAACTCCATTTTGGATGGGATGGGCTGCTGGAAGTCTCGGTGATGAAAACAACCCATTCAAGGATGGAAACTGCTGGATCTGGAGGCAGAAAAGTCTTCTCTCATTTGGCAGGGTCAAAGGGACTGACATGAGAAAACCAAATTGAGCTGGCTCCAGGCAGGAAACTGGAATTGAATTCCTTAATCTTGGAATTTTCTCTAAGTCTTTATCTTCCTCTGTGTGTACAAATGCCAGTTATAGATCCTGCTACAACTATAACAGTTTTATGAAGAAGAGGTCACATAGGGTCCTGGGTCTGGATCTTCAGAGAGTGTCTCTGGTGTGTGCTGTATGCACTGTGATGTACTGTTTTGGTGCCTCTTTCCTTCAGGTCTGGCATCTACACACGCTATCCCTGCCTGAAGTGGGCAGTGTGTGGTCCTTGGGAAGAATGTGATGAGTTTTAACTGGGTGTGCTCTGCTCAGCTCGTTAAATGAGCCATGAAACCACCTCCACTAGAACTGGGGCCCTGCAGAATTCTCTGGTCAGGAGATGTGGGTGGGCAGGGGTGCAGCCACTCAGAGAAACCATATGGTGGTGCCTCAAATAGGTAAATGTAGACCTCCCCTGTGATCCAGCAACTGCCCTACTGGGTATTTACACTAAGATTACAAAAGTGCTGATTCAAAGGGATACACGCACCTCAATGTTTACAGCAGCATTATCTACATTAGGCAAACTATGGAAACAATCCCAGTATCTGTCAACTGATGAATGGATAAAGAACATGTGAGATAGATAGATAGAGCTAGATACATAGGGATTTTACTAATCAATGCAATGGAATTAAATCTAACAATTTGGGATCCCTGGGTGGCGCAGCGGTTTGGCGCCTGCCTTTGGCCCAGGGCGCGATCCTGGAGACCTGGGATCGAATCCCACGTCGGGCTCCCGGTGCATGGAGCCTGCTTCTCCCTCTGCCTGTGTCTCTGCCTCTCTCTCTCTCACTGTGTGCCTATCATAAATAAATAATAAAAAATAATAATAATAAATCTAACAATTTACAAGTATGAGGATGGAAGTAGTATGCATAATGCTAATTGACATGCCAGTGAGAAAAAGAAAATACTGTATACTTCGAGTCATAGTTTGAATTTAAGAAACAGAACAAATGAACAAAGAGATTGATGCAGAGATCAAAAATAGTCCCTTCAATACAGAGATAAAAAATGATAGTTACGAGGTGGGAGGAGAGTGGGGGATGGGTGACCTGTCAGAGGGGGCTTAGGGAGTGCACTTGTCCTGATGAACACTGGGTGATGTATGGAAGTGTGCAATCAGCATGTTGAATACATGAAACAGTTGTTACACTGTATGTGACCTCTACTGCAATTCATTTTTTTGAATGTTCATAGCAGCTTTAGTTGTAACAGCTAAAACTCAGAATCAGCCCATATATCCTTCAGCCAATGAATGGTAAAACCAACAGTTTACATCTACACCATGGGATACAACTCAGCTATGAAAAGAAACAAATTATCGATACACACAACAAATTAGATGAACCTAGAGGGAATTATGCTGAGTGAAAAAAGCAATCCCTAAGGTACATTGTGTATGATTCCAATTTTATAACATTTTTGACATGAAAATGTTATAAAGATTAGTGGTTTCCAACAGTTAGGGAAGTGAGTGGTATTGTGGTGACTGACTATAAGAGGATTGCATGAGGGATACTTTCTATAGAACAGTTCTATGGCTTAGTTGTGGTGCTGAGTACACAAATATACACATGTGTATAATTGAATAATACTTAATTACCACACACGTGCACACACACAGGAGTGTCTACTGCAATTCAAATAAAAATTTAAAAGAAGAACTACAACTGGAAATTTTAAACATTGTCCTCTGTTTCATGCATAATTCAGGCAGTTTTTTCTATTAAACAAAGCTGGTAGTATTTAGAGATTCACTAATTACCACTTATGTGAAAATGAAATTTAATAATCTATTAAAAAATGGAAATTCTGGACTTTATACTCTAACAATTGGTGTAGCGAAATGTAGGATAAAATTAGATTATTGT